>NC_056735.1:905808659-905826159 GCF_019279795.1 Protopterus annectens
TTGTTCCTGTAAATGGTAATATATTGGTATACTCCACTAAAATGCTGTGTGCCGAAGACTGGCCACGCACTGGTATGTGGCACACTTCTCCAAGGCAGATTGTGCTGAGACACCTATCATTTCTATATTTTTTAACATATGCTGCACTTAGCGGTTACACTACACATTTCATTTGTATTTACTTTGTGGTTGGATATGATTATACCCAAGTTTTACACATATTATATTGTGGTCCAGGATACTGTAGTCAGCATTACTTGGTTCCAGTATTTCTGATCCCCCCCCCCAGGCTTGTATAGAGAGTCCTTGTTTGGGCGTTTGTGTCCTGCAAAAACATGAAATCTAGCAAATACCCTGAAATTTTAGGCCAAAGAATATTTACTAAATTTTCATGAGTAGATGCTTAAAAGACACGTTTTGTATGTGAAATATCTAAATGTCACATGGAACAACAGAAACAAGTCAAACTCTACATAGTGAACCTTTATTTTGGCAAAAAAGTGCAGTCTAGTCCTTTACTCTAGTTGTGGATATAGTTTCTCCTGCAAAACCTTCCATTTCATTTGAAAAACTGTCACCCTCATGTCGGATGCAGAGTTTGTATGAGTAAACTCCTCTGCAAGTGCATACAGCTATAGAAAATCTTGTAGTAGTTAATTATTACAGCATATAAATTATTTAATTTACCATGTAGGTTATTTATTGTCAGATACACACCTTGGTCTCCCATGTGCAGGTAAGCTTCATATCCTTCACTATGTACTTGTTAACTTTACAGCTGTTGAGATTGCCCCTGTACAAAATAAATCATGCATTATCATGCATTGTGTTGTTGAATTATTTATTTTTTTCATTTTCCTCCATTTGACATTTTGTACATTTCTCTAAGCATATTTAATTTTATGCTTGTTGACTTCTTCACTGTAATGTCTGCATTGTTGAGTCTGGCTTCAGTTGCCAAGTTGTTTCAGTACTTATGATTAGTGAACAGGTCTTCTACTAAAAAGCCTTTCGGCTTTTCCCAGTTAGGGGTCGCCACAGCAGAACTCCGGTCTGCTAATGATTGGCAGTGGATTTTTATGGTGCTGAGTTGCCAGCCCAACGCCCAACCTTCAAAGAAGGCACACCCATTCACGCATGCACCTACCTGAATGTCTTTAAATGTCACTCGACTGCGGGGAGGACATGTAGACTCCACACAGAAGGCGCTTCAGCTGTGAATCGAACGGGAGAACCTCTTGCTGTGAGGCGACAACGCTAACCGCTGCACCACTGCGGCCATAACTTTGCTTTTATATTCCTGGTTTCCACCTTCTTCATTCCCATTTGTGAGTTTGTAATCTTCACTGCTTTGTGCTTCCCATTTTTTTATCATGTTTTCATGGGTCCAAGTAAATAGATGTGAACATTTTGGTTTCAACTTTTGACATTTCCCATTCATTATCTAAGTTTCACAACTTCAGCATTATTATCTTTTGCTTTCATTTGTACAGATTGCTGGGTTTGCCCCTTCCTTTGCTTGACTTTATACAGTTTTACTTGGTGAATATGTTTGTGTTTGTATTTGTATACATGTAATGTATAGGTGTAACATGTCCTTTCAGATTTTTATATACATCATTGACATTATTATTATTTTTTGGTGCTATAATATTGATACATATTGCATGTATGTTTATACTGATTATCTATGTGCTAAGTATAATTTTTATAATCCAAAATTATTTTAAAAAGATGAATCTATACATTAGAATAATTCTTCAGTCTTCAACAGCAGCAGCACTGGAAATTCTGAATCAAGTTTTACAGTTTGATGTTTAAGCGATACACCAGTGTTTGTATGCAGTGACAGTGAGGCAGACTTTGGTCTTTATGCCTCCCATCTATTTTAATTGCAAAATCGGGACAAGTAGAGTCTGATAGAAGACTTAAAATTTGTAAGTCTGTTTTAAATGGCATTTCAAGCTCTAGGTGCAGCTGCCTTTCTTCCTGATTCACTCTGCAGTACTGGGTAAGTTATAGAAAGTGAAATATATATTTTTATTTATGCTTTTGTTGACCAGGTTATTTCCACTAGGCCAGTATCCTCTTTTTCAGGGGAGACCAGAAGTGGTATTCATAGTAACTAGGTATAATTTAGCCAGGGCACTCTGGAATTTCCTCATCTCTTTTTCTAGTAAGTGTCTTTTTTTATCCATTTGAGTTACCACCAACTTAGGCAGGCGGACCATCGGTTTAATGTCTCATCCAAGGGACAGTACACTCAGGAGGCAGCAACTCTTTTATGCTGCACTGAGATGTCAGTATTGGAATTTAATCCAAGCACCTTATTGGGAGTTCCTTGCAGTTCTTTACTCAAAGTAGTGTAAAGTATATTTGATTATTATTTATTTCTGTTGTATATAAGAGATAATTAAAAAAAATTAAAATCATATTCCTTTAAGTTGCTGTAGTGGCTAGAGTAAGGGTATAGCTTCAGAACAGATATCAGGCTAATACATAGACTTGCTTATTTTATTAAGGGAAGTTATTATGAACCCAAATAAGGCTGCGATGTTATGTGATCCTATCTCGCCTACATTCTGAATGATGGGTTCGGAGCCGATCCCTCGGCTCCGACTCGGCACGCTTATGCCAAAGAGCGAAGTCTCTTACTGGCTGAGCTTACCATATCCCAGGATGCACCACTACCAGTCCCCCAGATCTCGTTTGCCGCTAACAAGTGAAGACGTGGTCTCAAGCTGGCTGAGTTAAGTAGTGATTATTTCACTAGTTTTTCTGTCAGGATTTTCTTCATTCTCAACAAAAAGCTGTTTTAACAGCTATTCTTGTGTTTTGAGTGTGTTTGACAAAATTCACTTGGTGAATTCTTGTGTTGTGAGTGTGGACTAGGAGTACCTCTTGTCTGGAAAGGCCTTTCCCGGTCTTTTTATTTGTAGGTGACTTCGGTTCTGTTTCAAATCATTTATATTTCTCTTCTTTAAAGAAGAACTAACTGAGAGAAATTATTACATTTACAGAGTTTGTGCTGTGTCTTGACTAACTCAGAGTATTGCGAGTGATAACTGTAAGCCTATTCTAGGTGTGTCACCAGTGTTCTTTACAGTTACTTTCTGAAAATTTCTATAATGTCTCAGGGCCATCTCCCCGGCTTTACCGGCACCTTCCCTAGGCGTGGAGACTGGGTCTTTGGCAGTTCCCCTGTCCGTAGTCAGCGGAGCCCCGGGGCCTGAGGTTACCCCCAGTGGGGGTTCCCCTCCTCCTGAGGGTTCTTCTGAGCTGTCTTCGGAGGAACCCCCAAGGAAGAGATCGTGCAAGAGGAAGCACGTGGACTCCCCCGAGTCTATTACTTCAGACACTGATCTGGATGATGCAGAGGGGTCCCCGAAGTCGTCCTCGGATGATGTCTCCTTTGCAGACATCTTAGAGATCCTCAAACAACGAGGCGGCTGGATATCCAAACCCCCCTCTACTGACGAGTCAGTGCTCCTCAAGGCCTTTGGGGCTCAGCCCTCCGCCTCCTGGGTATCTCCGCCCTTCGACGAGCTTCTGGATTTAGTTTGTCGAAGGGCGTGGGAACACCCAGATACCGTGGAACCAGTCCCTTCTCGTCCAAATAAATTTTTGTCTGCTCCCCCCGAGAAGGAGTTCCTTACTAAAGGCGTGGCTGTAGATGCCATGGTGGTGGCATCTGCTACACAACAGGACGTGGCAGAGGCTTCAACGTCCGTCCATCCTCCTAATAAGGAGTCTAGGAGTATGGACAGGTACGGGAAGCGCACCCTGACTTCAGCGGCCTTTACGTTAAGGTCTCTGAATTATTTGGCACATTTTACCAGGCTTCAGAGGGATCTGGTCAAGGAGTTGTCAGATTCCCTCTCGGGTAACCTACCTGAGCAGCTGGCCCAGTCGGTTAGCTCTCAGTTGGCTATCCTTACGCCAATTTCTAACTCGTCCATGAGGCTCATTTCCTGTGCGGCCGAAGGCGGGTAGAGCGGCAGGCACAGGCGTGGCTCTACGGAGACAAGCCTGGCTCCGCTTGTGTCAGTTTGCGGAGGCCTTCAAGTCTTCCTTCGCCGACGCTCCCTTTGATGGGTCCTCCTTGTTTGGACCCAAGGTTAAAGACACCCTTACCCGCTGTGAGCAAGAGGGAAAAACTTTATCTGCCGTAGGTGCCCGTTATTCCACTCCCTTTCGGCCTTACCCCAAGGCTAAAGGAGGGGAAAATGTGGTTCCAAATCTCGAAAGTTTTTCTCTCAACAGCAGGAAGATTCCCCTTCCAGAGGCAGAGGACGGGAAATTTTTCAGGAGACGCCGTCCCAGAGGTGGCAGAGGGCCCGCAATTCTGGAGACCGCGAGTCCTTTCGTGGCTCTTCAGCCTCCCACACGTCATGAGGGATTGCCCGGCTGTGCTGCTCGGAGCCAGTCGGGTGTCATTGCCAAGCACCTAAAAGCCTGGGAGTCAATCACTCAGGACAGATGGGTGCTTCGGATCATTGCCGGAGGTTACACCATCCCATTCACATACTCGCCCCCACCGTTCAAAAGAATCCCGGACCCACCACCCAGTCAAAGGGAAATGGCAGCCGCAGAAGCTTTAAAGCTGCTAGAAAAAGGAGTCATCCAACCGGTCCCCACAGACCAGATCGGATCAGGAAATTACTCCAGGTTCTTTTTAGTGCCAAAAAAGACAGGGGACCTGAGACCAATATTGGATCTCAGCAGACTGAACCAATCCGTCACGAAATCCAAATTCCGAATGGTCACGTTGCAATCCATTCTACCACTGTTGGAGAAGGATGTTTGGATGTGCTCCATAGACCTCAAGGACGCCTATTATCACATACCGATACATCAGGCGTCCAGGAGGTATCTGCGCTTCAGCCTGGGAGTCAGTCATTACCAATTTTGCTCTGCCCTTTGGCCTCACCACAGCCCCCAGGGTGTTCACCAAGTGTTTGGCAGTAGTGACGGCTCACCTGAGAAGTCTTGGATTCCAAGTGTTTCCCTATCTGGACGACTGGCTCCTGACTGCAACCACCAGGCATCTACTAATGGACAACCTCAAAGCCACTATCTCCCTGGGTGTTACCCTGGGGATTACATTCAATTGGTCAAAGTCTGTCTTGCTGCCCTCTCAGCATAAGGTTCATAGGAGCAGAGATAGACTCAAGATTGATGCGTCTTTCTTCCTGCCGAAAGGATCCAAACTTTACAGGGCCAAGTTCAAGCTCTAATCTCGAGATCCAAAGCCCCAGCCAGGATGGTTCTACAAGTTCTAGGCTCAATGTCTGCCACGGTTCTTTTAGTTCCTCTGGCAAGATTGCACATGAGGATTCTTCAGTGGCTATTGTCAACGCAATGGTCCTTTCAGGATCTTCCCTCAATCATCACATCATGATTACGGACATATGCAAAGGGACCTTCGCTGGTGGCTTCAGACATCCAATTTGGATCAAGGAAACCCTTTGTTCTTCCCTCTCCAGTGGTTACCCTGACGACAGATGCCTCCCAGATAGGGTGGGGGGGGCATTGTCTGGGCAGGCTAGTTCAGGGCTCCTGGCTTCCAGACGAAGCTCTTCTCCACATCAACGTGTTGGAGATGAGGGCTGTACTTCTATCCCTACAAGCCTTACACAAGTTTCTTCCTCAGGGCATCATCGCCATCCACACAGACAACATGTCGGTGGTTTGGTATCTGAACAAACAAGGAGGGACCAGATCATACCCCCTTTGCAGAGAGGCCATGAGAGTGTGGGAGTGGGCTGTAGCTACCAACCGCTTCTTGGTAGCGACCCACATCCCGGGAAAGTCAAATATATTGGCAGACAAATTGAGCAGGACAATTCTCTCTCCTCACGAGTGGTCTCTAAACCACACAGTAGCAGCTCAGGTTTTCAGGAGATGGGGGCCGTGCTGCGACCTATTTGCAACTCCATTAAACACCAAGTGCCAAAGGTTCTTCTCCTTGATCCCACATCAGGGAGTACCAGCCATGGATGCTCTAGCACAACCTTGGCCAACAGGGCTACTTTATGCCTTTCCTCCAATTCCGCTTCTTCCCAGAGTTATTCAAAAAGCCTCTCAACTGGGGTCTTCAATGATACTGATTGCCCCGTACTGGCCTCGTCAGGTATGGTTTCCCTACCTGAAGAAGCATGCAGTGGACGATCCGTGGACTTTAGACCTGATTCGGACTTGCTAATCCATCAGTCGGGACTTGACATCAGTCCCTTCAATCTTTGAAATTGACAGCTTGGCTCCTCCACTTCCGACTTTAGTTAGAAGGCACACACTAGACCCGGAAGTTGTTCACATTTTATCTTCGCCCACAAACCCACCACTAACAAATTGTACCTTAGTAAGTGGAAGAGGTTTGCTATCTGGGCTCAACTCAAGGGCTTAGACCCTATCACTGCTCCTGTCCCAGAGGTCTTGAAATTTTTAACATCCCTGTTTAATCAGGGATCTTCTGTCTCAACTATTAAAGTCCAACTAGCGGCTATCTCTAAATTCCACGAATCCATGGATCCTCCTTTGATGAGCAGCAGACTATGCAAAACTTTCATTAAAGGTGCGAGCCTATTAAGACCACCAATTTTTCATCCTGCACCTCCGTGGGATCTTGATTTGGTGCTCGCATTAACATCTCCCCTTTCGAACCGGCTGCTACATGCGAGTTAAAATATCTGTCTTGGAAAACTGCCTTCTTAGTTGCAATTACTTGCAAGAAGAGTTTCAGAGCTTCAAGCCCTGTCTATTAAGCCACCGTACTTGATTTTCCACAAGGATAGAGTATCACTTAGGCCTAATCCATCCTTTGTCCCAAAGGTCTGTTCTAGTTTCTGCCTCCAACAATCTCTAGAGCTACCGGTTTTCTTCCCAAAATTCTCCAATGAAGCAGAATACACTCTTCATAAATTGGATGTTCACAGGCAATTACGCTTCTATTTAGACAGGACTCAGCAACTTCGTAAGTCAGACCAGTTGTTTGTGTCCTTCTCAGATAATAAACTGGGCCAAACCATCACAAAAGCTACTATCTCAAAATGGATAAGAGATTGCATAACTCAGGCTTATTCTTCTTCAAATAAGCAACTTACAACATCTATCAAGGCTCATTCTACCAGAGCTATGGCTACTTCTATAGCTTTTCATTCCAAGCTCGCTATATCGGAAATCTGTGCTGCGGCTACTTGGTCCAATCCGCACACTTTCATTTCCCACTACAAATTGGATGTGGCATCTAAAGGACGAGCTTCATTTGGTTCCACGGTACTCAGGAGTGTTTTCCAGTGAGCCACCCAGGATTCAGGTGCTAGGGACGCTGTCCCATCATTCAGAATGTAGGCGAGATAGGATCACATAACATCTTTTAGTTATGTACTCACCATAACTTCAGATGTTTGGGATCCATCTCGCCACATTCCTAATACCCACCCTCCTTGCCCCTGCCTTGGAGATCAGAAGAGATTGAACGGTTTTGAGTTCTACTGTTTTATCTTGTTTCATCTGACGATGTTATATAAGCAGGGTATGCATGTGTGCATGTATGCGGACAAACTAGATCTGGGGGACTGGTAGTGGTGCATCCTGGGATATGGTAAGCTCAGCCAGTAAGAGACTTCGCTCTTTGGCATAAGCGTGCCGAGTCGGAGCCGAGGGATCGGCTCCGAACCCATCATTCAGAATGTAGGCGAGATGGATCCCAAACATCTGAAGTTATGGTGAGTACATAACTAAAAGTTGTCTGCAGCTAGTGGAGTGGTTTGTTGGCCATGCATTCGAGAGACAATGTGCTGGCACACTTATATGCACTCGGGTATTTGCATATGCCCCAATAAACCTTTGTTAGAAAAAGTTTACAAATGTTTTTGCTTAGATGTTATTCTTTCTTTCCATGTCTTTTCAGCTTGGGTCCTGTACACATCTGCTGTAGGGCTTTTTTTAAACCTTATTTGGTGTCCTTAAGGTAATGGATTTTAGGCTTTTTTGTAAGCTGAGTTTATGTTGTATTGATAAACCCAAATAACGTCAAACCACATATTCAGATAGAGATGTCTGGTTAATTGGCCTGAATGCACTAATAAAGATTTTTGTGTATAACTGTTGTATTCCTATTTATTCAAGAAGCAGTGTGCTTCAACACTTATGCTCTGTTGAGGAATTTATATATCTCCCACAATTCCTTGCTTAGGTGTGGTTTACATTTGTTTTGCCATGACATGTTTGGTTGGAGCCTATATCCATCAACTATGGGACCATTTTGCTCTTTTGTGTTCAAAGCCTTGCCCAATTGTGAAAAAAAAAAAAAAAAACAGTCTCAGCAAAATGCTGCTAAGCAGGCATTTAAAAAACAATGGCAAGAAGGTTCCAAAAAGAAAGCAGGAATCCTTTCCCAGAAGAATGACTGTGTAAGGGACCTTACACCACATGCACACACACACACACACACACACACACACACACACAGACACACAGACACACAGACACACAGACACACAGACACACAGACACACAGACACACAGACACAGACACACAGACACACACACACACCTGAATCTCTGTTTCTTTGGTAACAGACTGTTTCAGACAAATGGATTCTGAGGCTGATTCAGCAGGGTTACATATGGCAGTTGAAATAAATTCCTCCTTTCCAGGTAATTATTCCACATCAACCAGACCAAACCCCTCCATTCCTTCAGTCCTACAACACATAGGTTCATAGTTGTGCACTAGGCTAATGGCCCTGGGGCCTTTACAAGCCTAGCCCATAGAAGTGCCCTGGCATTGTGCCGCCCATCATTAGTTCCCAGTGCCTCTATCAAGTAGAACCACTGGAGTGATCCCCGGGGTGAACTTTCTAATTACCATCCAATCATCAAAATTTCACTTGAAGAGGGCTAGTGAGATGCTCTGCTTGACATGTATGGGAAGTCTGTTCCAGAGCATGGGTAGTCTCTGGGTTATGAACCTGTCCCTCCAGCGTGTTCTGTTGATTGTGGTGATGAGAATGAGGTGTCTGGAGCGTGTGGTGCGGAGGGATTGGGATTTCTTTAGACGTAGCATTTCTAACAGAGCTGGGTCAGACATGGCTTTGTAAGTTAAGCAGAGATCGCATCTTAATAGTCGATATGAGACAGAGAATAGCTGGAGTTTTTTGAGTCTGTCCATGTAGGACATGTGTTTAAGGCCTAGGATCCTCTTCGTGAGGTACTTTTGTGGCTTCTTCAGCTGTTGCAGGTGTCTAGTGAGGTACATGCCAAATGGGGCATTATACTCTATGATTGGTTTAATGAGAGAAGAGTAGAGAGAAATGATGACCTCTTTCTTCCTGAATGCAAAACCCTTGGTAATGAGATGTGCCACATAGAAGGACTTTCTGACCACAGTGACAATGTGGTGGTCGAAGGAGAGGCTGATGTCAACCTGTTCCCCCAGATTTCTTATAACGCCTTCAGTGTTCAGTGGACTCCCATCGATGTGGTAATTAGTGGGAACTGAGTTTTTCCCAAAGTGGATGAAGACACATTTTTTGTCATTAAGCTTAAGGCCATGGTTTCAACACCAGTCATTGGTCTCAGTGAGGCCTTTCTATAGGATGTCTGCATCACTTGGGGAGTTAATAATGGCTCACAGCTTGCAGTCATCTGTGAATTTGGTCAGCCAGAGTCCCTCTGTGTTGGCATGGACTACTGAGAAGTAGATGCCAAACAGGAGAAGACCCAGGACCGATCCCTGTGGGACTCCATTCGTAACTAGTCAGCAGTCTAACTTGGAGTCCACTACTTTCACACTGTGTATTCTGTGTGCCTGTTTGCAACCCACCTAACGATATAGGGGTTGATGCCTAGTTTGGTGAGTTTATTAATAATTCCAGAGTGAGGAATGGTATCAAAGGTCTTGGCCAGATCGAGGTAGGCTGTATGAACTGCCTTACCATCATCCACCGCTCTGGTGACTGACTCAAAGAAGTCAACCAGGTTGAGCAGGCATGATCCTACCTTCCACAAAACCAAGTTGCGTGGGATCTAGAGTTTGGAGATTCCCTATCTCCTTGTTAATTAGGTCCATGATGATGGGCTCCACAGCCTTACATATCAGACTCATCAAGCTAACGGGGTGATAATTTCCAGGGTCTGTAGTTGCGCCTCCTTTATGGAGAGGGACGACTGTA
Source organism: Protopterus annectens (assembly GCF_019279795.1). Lineage (NCBI taxonomy): Eukaryota > Metazoa > Chordata > Ceratodontiformes > Protopteridae > Protopterus > Protopterus annectens. The sequence continues at coordinate 905,818,838 of NC_056735.1, forward strand.
ACAGTGCGCCATTCGGTAGGGGCAAAGCCTGAGTTGAGGCTGTGAGTGAAAAGAGCACACAGATGTGCTGCCAGTTCACTTTGTAATTCATGTAGAGCACAGCCAGGGATATTGTCGGGTCCCATGGAAGCTGTATTCTTGGCCTCAGACAATGCAGCTTTAACCTGTGCTGCAATAGTTTAGGGTGCCTGACATTCTTCCGGTATTGAGATTGTTCCTTTGGGGGGGGGTAAAGTTGGCACTGAATCTGTATGTTGGCAATATCTGTTTGGCTCAGTATAGGAGGTACCATTGTGCAGTTACTCAGAGCAAATCTGGGTATTACCATGGAGATTCTTGATATAACTACAGAAGGCTTTGTGGTTGTTTTTAGTGTCTACCGCAATTCTGCCTTCATAGCTGGCTTTGGAGGTTTTGATGAGGGATCTCAACTTTTTGTTAAGGCTAATAAGGGAATATTTCCTGTCTTGGGATGTCACCTTTTTCTGTAACAGTTTCTTCCTTCTGTTGTAGAGTTTATTAATGGCAGGGGACCACCAGACTGGCTTCCTTTTTTTTGGAGGAGAGTGTCTTGGTTCTGCTGGGTATGGCTAGTTCCATGCGTTTATGTATGTGTTTGTACAGTGCATTGGTGTATGATTTGGCAGTCGTGTTATCTATTTTCCATTGGCATGGGTGCCGTAAAGTTACACACAAAAAGACCCCCTGCACGAAGGCAAATGCACAGCTCAAAAAACCAATGTATAAAATCAAAAAAAGTATAGAGCCAACATACAGTGACCTGAAAAAAGATTTATTGAAATAAATAACAGCAAAACAAACCGGTTTGTTTTGCTGTTATTTATTTCAATAAATCTTTTTTCAGGTCACTGTATGCTGGCTCTATACTTTTCTTGATTTTATGCCGTAAAGTTAGCCACTTCTGTTTTTAGGAGTCCAAAGTTAGCTTTGGAGAAGTTTTTCATGGTGGATACCTTTGTAGGGGGGGGTGGTGGTGTAGGTGAGATGTGAATTTCCATGGTGATTAGTTTGTGGTCAGATCCAACCAGGGAAGAATTGACTATTGGTGTAGAGCAATGGTTGCGCATGTTGGTAATAATCAGGTCAAAGATATTGCTTCCTCTAGTGGGGGTAAGAATGAGCTAGTACATGGCATTGGAAATGATGAATTCCAGGAAGCGTTGGGCCAGTGCATTGGTGCTTGAGTAGTTTTCCCAGTTGATGGAGGGGTAGTTGATGCCTCCTAGAATGAGAGTGTTGGGTTGGACCTTGATAGATTACAGGCTGCTTAGGAACATGGAGTGAGAGTCTAGGGACATGGTTGGAGACCTATAGCGGGCTATGACCTTACCCAATGTTAGTTGTACCTGAAGTGTCTCAGATGCATTATACTGGGCTACTAGTCTGGAGGTGTGCATATCCTTTATGAATATGGAGACACCAATGCCTTTGGAGCTTTGGTCCATGTTTTGGGGCCGAAAGGTGTGGAATGAGTTATAGCCTGTGTAGCACAGGGACACTTTCTGCCACTTTAAACCAGGTCTCCGTTACAGCACAAATGTCAGTGTTCTTCATTTTGAGCAGTGCTTCGAGCGAGTGCATCTTGAGATTTAGACTTCTAGAGTTGAGCAGCATGACCCACAGATTGCATTTATTTATAGCTGTTACGGTGGTAATTTGGTTTTTGGAAGACCACCTAAAAAGGCACTGTAGGGATGGCAAGAGCCTTAGCCAGTACCCAGAAACCCAGGAGTGACAAATGCAGACTATCTCTGGCAAAGCATCGCGGTCTGTCAATCATGTCATCCCAAGCAGACAGATACTGGATCCCCTTAGAATGACACCAGAAACTTAGCCAGTTGTTGAAGTCAATCATTTTTTGTTTGTACTGCAGTATCATTCTGGGTGACAGTAGGATACTGCTCAGGGCTAATATCATACCTGCCTGGGCCACATAATCCAAAAGCTTCACCATGTGTCTTTTCATGTAACCCAGGGAAGTGCATCTCAGGTCATTCACACCCACATAAACAATGACACAGACATTCTTGTACTTGTGGAGTGACCTGAGTGCGTGTTTTATGTGTTGGATTCTGGCACCTGATAGACAGCTGACTGTTACCATCTCCTTATTCAACCTAGTGAGTGGGACGTCTATGTGCCTCACTATTGTGTCACCTATGATTAGTGTATTGGGCAAGGTGTTTAGCCTTAGGGGCTTATGTTGAGGAGCACACTGTGGAGGTGAGCTGTGTGTCCTGTGGTTTGTGCTGTGTTGTGGTGGTCGAGTGCATTTTTGTTTTGGAGGTATCTGCTGTTTGGGTAAATTTCTATTGAGTGCCTCCGTGAAGGTGTTGTGTGTGGTTTGTGTTTTTATATGAGAGCTATGATAGTGGGTGTTCTGGAGGGCTGTGTGTTCCATGTGGTGTGGTGCAGGTGTTGACCTTCTCCTCTTGACCAGCTAGTCCGGTCTTGGCTGGAGAGTGCGTAGCTTCCAGTTTGGTAATATAAGTGCATCTCTCACAAGTCTGAGTGTTGGAAGGTAAGAGGAGAGTGTTGTCTATGTACATGAGGCAGTTGCTACACTGCCTCAGAATGCCCACATGTACCAGGTGAATAGGAGAAAGCATAGGGATCTGCCATTTAATCATGCCAGGAGGGGTGGTCATAACTACTAAGGGCTGAAGCTGTTTCCTTGAAGAATGGCAAGGGCTGATAGCTCTTAGGTGTGCTATAATAATTGCTACAAAAACCTGTTGAAGTGCAAGGCGATTAGGCTATTTGAAGTGCAAGAGAGAAAGAACTAACAAGATCTAAGGGAAAAACTGAAGAGCAGACTTTCTGGCACCTGTAATAGTTTACCTCAGCTCAGCACCACTGAGCGGAGCGTAAACAAGCACAAACCTGTGCAAATGCGGACTTTTAATCCAGAAAGTTGAAAGGGATGGAAAAGCTGCCCAAACATTCAATAAACTACAATTTCTGGACCAGAAACCACTCCTTTTGTGGTAGATAGGCTACCTAGTGCCTACCACTCCCATTGATAAGCTAGAAGGCTTCCCTCCAACACAGAAAGGCTTGGGGGGGCTCAGAAGCTTACAAACATTCCTGGATACAGCAAATCTGTATCTGGACTACACTAGTTACAAGAAAGGTGGGAAACAAGTGTAGAACTTTTTTTTTATACAGAAAAGCAGCTAAAACAGCAGTAAAACAATTCAAATGCAGTGCAAGTTACCACACCTGATTGTATAGCAATATTAAAGCAAGTACAGTTTAAATAAATGCAATTAAATGAAAAACTGACTAAAACATGCAGAAAGCAGTAATTTAAGAAAAAAACAAAATGTAGGCACAGAAAACAATGCCAGCAAATAATTCAGTCAAGCAAAAATTAAGACAGTGCAGAACTCTGAACAGTTAAAAAGTGCCAAAAATATACTTATCACTCTGTGCTTCTCAAACAATCTAGAAATATAGTCAGTCAGAACACAGTGAGATTCTAGCAATGGTAGATTCTAGCAAAGTGTTTTTTTTTAATGAAGTGGAAAGGGAGAAAGGAGGAATGGAATATAATTCAAGGTTAAGAAACCAAGTGGATTGGCCTTCTCAAATGTTCTCTCTGTATTAGGTAGAATGAGCTAATGACACTAGACTGGGAGGAGTGTCCCAGAACAAATTTACAGTAGGGGTGGACAACTGCAAAGCCACCAAGTATAAGAACAAGACACCAACAGGGAGGGACGGTGGGGAATTATACTACAGCTACTAGCTACTCACAAACAGAAAATACAATTCTCAGTATGAAAAAGCAGTTTACAGTTAAGTAATTCAGTAAAAATGCAATTACAGTAATGAAACACTATCTAGCAATGAAAAATACAGTTAAAACAGTACACAAATGCAGTGAAACAGTAATTTGAGGGGATGATAGAAACAGTTCCTACTTTCCAGGTGTGAAAAAGTTTTTATCCAAGAATGTTTTTATTTCCAAAGAAAAAAATGCTTGGAGACCAGTTCTGACCTTTTCTTTCCTAAATGATTATGTGGTAGTGCCCAAGTTGAAAATGCTTTCACTTTAAGAACCTTCCTCATTTGAGTTGTTTTTTTTTGTGACCTTAGATTTAAAAGATTCTTATCATCACATTCCTATTTATCAAGACTTCAGACAGTTCTTAATGTGATCCAGACGCACAGAACCTTATCAACTCTTTGCCTTATTCTTTGGGCCATCTACTGCCCCAAGAATGTTCACAAAGTGTCTGATTCCTGTTATACCCATTGCAGGCTACAGGGTATCCATACTTTTCCTTGCTTGTCTTTGCACAGCTTTTTTCAAAGTGTCAGGAATCTCTCACTTGGGTGAAAGACCTTCTGTACAGGCTGGGATTTCAAGACAACATTCAGAAATCTTTCACTCAACTCTCTGAATCACCTCTAGTCCCCACGAGTCATTCATGTTTTAACAGAGAATACCCACAGTGATGTGGTGCACAAGCAAGGGGAAACCATATCTTACCTCTTATACAGACTAGCTGTGTTAGCATGGAATATAACTTTACAGCACAGTCTCACTGTACAGGCTTTCTACATTCCTCTGTGAGCAAAATTGTGTGGCAGACAAGCTGAGCAGGACAAAGGCCTGGAAGACAGATGCCTTTTCTTTTCCTCGGACAGAAATGCTCCTATATGTTTTTTCACCATTTCCACCAATATCCAGGGTACTGTTGAAGATTCAGAAGGAATTCCCCCTAAATCATTATAGTGACTCATCTCTGGCCCAGGCAACAGTGGTTCTCCCTTCTTTTGGAATTGGCTAGGCAGAAGTACCACAAGCTTTCTCACAGACTGGATCTACAGACACAAGATCAAGGGTGTGTGATACATTCTGACCCCAAAAAAACTTCAACTGACTGTGTGGATGATACGGTCTTAATACTGTTTATACACTTGTTTACTGAGGATGTGTAGCAGGTACTAAGAGAGGAAAAAAAGTCTGCTACTACAAAATCATGTGTAAGCAAATGGAAAAGGTTTTATAATTGATGCCAGCAATATAACCAGCACCTATTTTGGGTTAGTGTTTCTCTGGTTTTACAATATTTGTGAGTTATTTTTCTATGGCCTGTCTTACTCCTCTATTTAGGTTAATTTGTTGGCCATTTCAGCATATTTGCCAGGATTCTTCCCTTTCAAGACATTCTCTTGTCAAAATGTTTTTGAAAGGGATATTGCATAAGAGATCTCCAGGAAAATCGGTAGCTCCTTCTTGGATCTTAATTTTGTGTTAGAGAAGCTAACATTTGCTCCATTTGAGCCAGCTTATCTCTCTAACTTGCGGTTCTTGAAGTAGAAGACAGTCGCACTGATTACTCTGACATCTGCAAGACAAGTATTTGAGTTGCAAGCTCTTATGGTGGGGCTAACCTTATTTCATTTTCCACAGAGACAGGGTTTCTTTGAGAACTAATCCTTTTATGTCTAAAAGGTATCTGAGTTTAAGTCAAACTCCCCATTTCCCTGTGTTCTTCCTTAAACCCAAAAAGAAGGAGAAAAACTTCTTCAAACCTTGGTTTTCCAGAGACAACTCAATTACTATCTTGACAGAACTAAATCGTTCAGAACTTTTGATCAGTTGTTCATTTCTTGTGAGGACAAGTAGGAGGGCCAACCTGTGTCAAAACTGACTATTTCCAAATGGTTGTCTAGGGCCATTACCTTTTGTTATACTCAGCCACAGCAAAACTGTATCAGACAGAGTCAAGTCCCACTCTACCAGGGCCTTGCTTCACCTATGGCTTTTTAGAAAGATTTGGATTCTAGATGTATTTTCAAAGCAGTAACATGGTCCTTTGTTATTTTCAAAGCAGTAACATGGTCCTTTGTACATACTTTTACAAAGCACTACAAACTAGATTCCTTTTCCAGGTCAGGTTTTGTTAGGGCCATTCTCCTAATGGTTCTTGGACCCTACTCCTTTCATCTCCTAGTTCTAATCTATGATAATCTACCCGTATAGCTTAGGTTACGTCAGTGATTAATGTGATGAACATAGTACAGTTGTGTACGTTAACTTATCATAACAGTAGATGTTCGAATGATCAGTGCTGTTACAGTCACTCCAGCCTTCCATCCCCTTTTTTGTATATTTTATATGCCAGGGTTTGGACATTTTTTTGCTGCTCCTAGCAGTGTCTTGTCAGGGCTGAGCCTCCCTCTGTCAATTGACACGGAAGCTCTGAAGGTCTTGCCACCAAAATCTGTATTTTTAGGAAGCTCAGATCAAACTAATTAACAGATTGGGTATATAAATATGTACTGAAGCTTTGGAAGCTGGCTGGTGGGTATATCCTAAAAGGCTGTGCTGCAGTGATAATTGGAACATTTGCTGTCATGACCTAGTGACAGGCAAAAGTAAAAACAAATACTGATAAAACAGTTGATATGTGAATATTATTTAGATGCTAAAAAATGAAATCCTTGTATCAAACTTTCTAAAACATTGTATGGAAGTAGATTATCTTATCCCATACTTAAACCATCTAAAGGAGCTTTGCCATTTTTATCTTTTTCAAAACATCTTTAATGTCAACTAATATAATAGGTTTATTTAACAGTGAAAAAATTGCTGACCGTTTAGTGTATTAGTAATAGCCTTCTTTAAATTCTTATTAGTTTTGCAGTCATCAAAATTAATATTTTTACTTTTATTAAGATCCTCCTTTTTTAAAAGTATTAAGCATTTCCTCTATATCTAAAGTATGAGAATTTCTAATATTATTGATTTGTGCTTTTTTGCTTAGCATTTTAATTCCATTAGCTAATCTGTGGAGATTTTTTGGAGTCATTGCATAACTTTTTGTTTTAATTTTTCTAGAGCAATTTCTATTTGTTAAAATTGTTTGATATTTTGTCATAAGTCTTTTAATAATTTTAGTATTTAATTTCTGTGTTTGCTGTTCAAATCTCGCTTTATGTATATCATCTTGTATTTCTTAATAAGTCTTTGTCCCCCTCGTTCTTTTTATTACTAAGCCATCTTCCCAACCTATCCTTAATATGCATTTTAATGAATCCCATGATATTACTTTATTAACCTGGTCATTGTTATTCAAGGATAGAAAATACTAAATGTGTTCCTTAAGGTAACTCTTAAATTATTTTCATTTCATCATATATACTGGAATTCTGTAAATAATTTGAATGTCCTTAAATCCATTGATATATTAATACTCAATGAATTATGATCAGGGCAAGGGATAGTTTTAAAATAATTAACTTTATTAAGCAAATATATAGAAGCATAAATCCTGTCAGTCTGA
>NC_056735.1:905831159-905948075 GCF_019279795.1 Protopterus annectens
AATGTGGTGTGTTTGTCTCACGACAGTCTTGGTGGTAACTTCTCACCTTTTTTTCCTGCAGGGCTTTTTGTAAATGTTAGTGATGAATCTCAAATCCCTAGTCTTAGTTACCTTAACATCTAAAAAGTTAATATCCTGGTCTGAAGAATTAACTGTAAATCTAAGAAACAAAATGGTTGTGTCTAAAAATCTAACAAATTCAGATAATGTAGTGCTGGAACCTTTCCACAGCAAAAACACATCATCAACAAATCTTTTTATAGTATTTAGTATTTTGAGACTACATATTACCTACCAATACTTGCTCTGTTTCCCACTGTGCAAGCACCATATTGGTGTAACTATTCTCACATGATGTTCTCATGGGTGATGCCTAGTTGTTGCAAGTAATATTTTCTATCAAACAGGAAGACATTATTCTCGAGCACAAGCTCTAAGAGCTAGCATATGAAATTAACTTGGGTATTAGAACAATTGCTATTGTGCAGCAAAAACTGTCTAACAGATTCAATCGCTGTGTCATTGGGAATCTCTTTGAACAAAGAACATACATCCACAATGACCATTTTACATTCAAGAGCCTCTTCATCATTATCTGCACAGGAATATAAGAAGCACAGACAAACCGAGCTTTCTGACCACCCTCAGGATCCTCATCCAGCCCTAGCAGTAATGGAGTTGGAGGTGGGGGTTTGGGCGTAGCTTGTTGACATAGCATGGACATTTAGTACTGGGGGCCACGCCAGTAAACCTATGGTCTGAGGGGAACAAAAAAAGTAGGTAGTGGGGGGAAATTGTAATTGTATCAGGAATGTCAGGTTTTTAGGGCTTAAAAGGCAAGTCAAGATATAGAGTAGAAGCAAAACTTGACTTTAAGGATCACTGTTTTTTAGTTTTTGTGTTCTGCCCACTCAGCTGCAGTAGCTTAAGAGTATTAGGGAGCCAGTTTGCAGCTTTGCTTTAAGACCAAATGGAAGCCACCTATAGTAGCTTCAACCACAGTGCTGCAGTGATGTTGATTTTTTGATGTCCTTGTGAAGTTACTTTAAATGTGTAGATATTGAACTAGGGAGAACTAGCATATATTCAAGTGCTGGCATCGAGATTCTGTTTCCCACTGTCTCTCTGGCCTTCTGTATTTAAATATTTGAGCACAATATAACATGCTGATAGAAAACTTAGTGTTCTTTGAATAGCTTTATTTATATATGTTGAGAAAATCAGAGCAGGGCTCAACCATATCTCCGACAGTGTGAACATTGGGCTCTAGGTGATGATAACTGCTGATGTGACATCCTGGCCCCACCTGGCTCCATGTATAGAATGGTAAAGGTGGGTTGATGCTGATGCTGATATGTAAGCCTGTATGGATTCATTTGCTTTTCCTTCTGGTCCTGTTACACAGTAACTGTATTTGTTCTTAGCAATGCATTTGTGTGTCCCAAAGAGCATTGGTTTCTTCTTGCTTATTGTGATGTTATGAGGTAGTGCCATCTGTGCCAGGGAGGGTAGGACAGTACATGTGTACACATGCCAGTATAGCTAGGTGGAGATTTGAAAATAATGATATGTTATTTGACCATCACACTAATTTATACAGATGTTTGAGTTAAAAATATATTTGTAAAGTTACTTATGTAAATGCGTCAACAGTAGGTCCTGCTGGACAGAAAGAATGTATGCATTTATATTAGGTTGTATTGTCATAACTGATAAAATATGTATGTTTATCAGAGAACCCTGGAAGGGTGGAAAGTTTGAAATTGTGCTATAGCTTTCAGATGCTGACACAGATCTTAGCAATGCTTGGTGTGTGTATTGTACCAGTCAGGTGACCAGATGTGATGTCATCCTCTAACCTGCATCTGGTTTCTTTGGAACTCTTGCACCAGCACTTTTAACCTGACAGGTAAGATTTCTTACAGGATAAATATCACACATTATCCATACAGACAATGGATCATAGGGGGTTGCTAGGCTAATGGCCTTGAAGCCTTTACAAACCTAGCCATGAGTTTATCCCCAAAAAAGAAACCTCAATCAGCACCTGTTGCCCCTGTCAATGAGGGACACAGTGGAACCTCTGGGACAAATTTGTGGTTTCCCATCCACTCATCAAGGTTGCTCTTGAAGAGGGTCAGCGAGGTACTCTGTTTGACGTGTATGGGAAGTCTATTCCAGAGATGAGGCAGCCTCTGGGAGACAAGCCTGTCTCTCTAGTAGGTTTTGTTAATGTCACATATTAGATGTAGGCCTTTCAAGCGGGTAATGCGCAAGGAGTTAGACTTACAGATATGGAGCATCTCTAGTAGGGCAGGGTCCGGGATTGCCTTGTAGGTGAGACACAGATCACCTTTGAGCAATCTGTACGATACTGAGTAGAGTGACTATGATTTGAGCATGTTCGCATAGTACAGGTGTGCAGGCCATGGATTTTCTTTGTGAGGTATTTTTGTGACCTGCCCAGCTGCTGCAGGTGTTTGGAGAGGTACTTACCAAACGGGGCATTTTCTCAATTATTGGCCTAATGAGGGAGGAGTACAAAGGTAATAACCGCCTTTTTTCTGGATGCAATCCCTTTACTTATGAGATGAACCAAGTAAAAGGGTTTTTTGACCACTGCCGCTACATAATGGTCGATTGTAAGATGTTGTCAACCTGTGTACCCCTGTCTCTCACCACAGATCATGTGCTTAGGGAGGTTGCCGTTGATGTGGTAATCAGTAGGGGCCATGTTTTTGCCAAATGGTATGATAATTAATTTTTTTTGCATTTAACTTAAGGCTGTGACTTTTTCACAAGTCATTTGTTGCTGTGAGACCCTCTTGCAGTATGTTAACATCACTTGCAGTGTCAGTAACAGCACCCAACTTACAGTCGTCTGCAGACTTGGTCAGCCACAGGCCTTTTGTCTTTGCCTGGACCTCTGAGACATAGATGCCAAATAGTAGGGGTCCCAGGACAGATCTATGGGGAACACCACTAGTGATAGGTCTGCTGTCAGAAGTGGAGGCACCTATTTTGACCTTGTGGGTCCTATCAGTGAGTCAGTTGGCCACCCACCTGATGAGACAGGGATTTACACCAAGTTGTGTTAACTTTTCGATGATGTCTGAGTGGGGATTGTGGCAAAGGCTTTGGCCAAGTCAAGGTAAGCTGTATGTACTGACTTTCCCTTATCCAGGGCCTTGGTGACAGTCTGAAAGAAGTCAATGAGGCTCAACAGGCAAGATCTGCCCTTGACGAATCCGAACTGAGTGGGGTCAAGTGCTTGGAGATTGCCTATGTCCTTCTTTATGAGATGCATAATAACACGCTCCATGGCTTTACAGATCAGACTTGAAAAGCTAATGGGATGATAGTTTCCAGGGTCAGTAGTGGCACCACCTTTGTGCAAGGGGATGATAATGGTGGTTCTCCACTCTGCTGGAATGAAGCCTGTACTTAGGCAGTGGTTGAATATGGTGCTCAAGGGCGAAGCTAGTTCTTGCTGGAGATGGTGTAGAATACAGCCTGGGATACTATCAGGTCATATGGAAACTGTGTTCTTTGCCTTGGATAGGGTCTTTAACACTTGATCTATAGAGATGTGAGGTGCAGGACAAGTATTGTGGATGTAGAATGGGCCTTTGGGGGGACAGGGAGTCAAGTTTTTGCTGAACCTATCTACTAGCAGGTTGGCTAAGTCAACAGGATCAGTGTAAGTGGTACTGTTAAGTACTAATTTGGAGCAAATCTGGGCTTTGCCATGGAGGTTCCTTACATAACTGAAGAAGGCTTTGTGGTTTCCCTTTGTTTAGGAGGCTAGTTTTGATTCATAATTGGCTTTGGAGATTTTCACTAGTGATCTAATTGTTGAGGCTAAGGAGGGAGTTTTTCCAATTGGGAATTTGTGCCTTTTTAGCCTTGGACAACAGTTTCTTCCTTCTGTTATAAAGCCTGTTGATAGAGGATGTCCATCAGATGGGTTTTTGTTTCTTTGAGGACCAGATTTTGGTTCTGTTGGGTATAGCTGAGTCCATGCAGTTGTACAGGTGCTTGTATACTGCATTGGCATACTGTTCAGCATAGTTGTCTGCATCCTCTGAGGGAGTCAGTGGTGTGAAGCTATTGATACCCTCCCTTAGGAGGTTGTAGTCAGCTTTTGAGAATTTTTTTAGCCTGGTTACGGCTGTGGGGTTGGGCAGGATAGAAACTTTGAATGAGACAGATCGATGGTGTGATCTCAACAGGAAAAACGTACTATGGGAGTGGTGCAGCGGTCGCCTATGTTGGTGAGAACCAAGTCCAGAGTGTTATTTCCTCTTGTGGGGAATGAGACGAGCTGGTCTAGTGTATTAGAATTAATGAAGTCAAGGGATCAGTGGGTGAGTGCATTAGTGCAGGAATAGTTCACCAGTCTATGGTGGGGTAGTTGAAGTCACAAAAGATCAGGGTGTTAGGGGGTACCTTGATGGAGTCAAGTAGGTCCAGGTAGAAGGAGTGGGTGTCCTGAGTCATGGAGGTTAGGTCTATAGCTGGCTGTAACTTGGATGCGTGTCTTGCCAATTGTCAGTTGTATCTGGAGTAGTTTAAGTGCATCATGCTGGCAAACCAGTCTGGAGGTGTACTTGTCTTTAATGAAGATAGAGACTCCACCACCTTCAGTTTTCCCAACCTCATTTTGGGGTCAGAATGTGTCGAATGAGGTCTAGCCTGGTAAGGAAGGAGTGCTCTCCACAGCCTTGAACCAAGTTTCCGTGACTGCACAGATGTCATCTTCCAGTGTGAGGCCTAGTGGGCAAATGTGCTATGCTGTAGTTGAAAGAGTGCTGGGTTCAATACTTGGCAGGGGTGACTATTTTTGGGTTGGGAGGGTGGCCTAATGGTTAAGGTGTTTGCCTTACAAACACAAGGTGCAGAGTTTGAATCTCACAAGGGATAATTGGCTAGGCTTAAAATGGCTCACAAGGGCAGTTAGCTTAGTACTAATCTATGAACCTATGAGAGCCTCCAGTTAGTGCATTTTCAGGTTAAGGCTCCTAGCGTTAAGCAGCATGACCTTCACTTTGTTTTTTGACAGATCTTTTATAGTGGAAGATTTGTCTTTGTGACATTGCCTAAAAAAGGGACAGTGGGGAAGGCAATAGCCTTGGCCAAAATCTGGAATCCCAGGGGTGACAGGTGAAAACCATCTATGGCAAAGCTTGGAGGCCTGTCACCCATGTTCATAGGTTCATAGATTAGTACTAAGCTAACTGGCCTTGTGAGCCATTTTAAGCCTAGCCAATTATCCCTTGTGAGACTCAAACCCTGCACCTTGTGTTTGTAAGGCAAACACCTTAACCATTAGGCCACCCTCCCAACCAGTGTCATCCCAGGCAGACAGATACTGGATCCCCTTGGAATGACACCAGAATCTAAGCCAATTGTTAAAGTCAGTTATTTTTTGTTTGTATTGTGGTATCAGTCTTGGTGAAGGTAGGATGCTGTTTAGGGCTAGGATCATACCAGCCTTGGACACATACTCTGAAAGCTCAATCATATCTCTTCATATAGTCTGAGGAGGTACATCTCAAGACATTTTCATATCAACATAGACAGGGACAGGGTCATACTTCTCCATGCTGTGGAGAAACTTAAGTGCGTGGGTGATGTGGTGGATTCTGGCACCTGACAGATAACTGACCATGACCTTCTCCTTGTGGCACCTGGTGAGGGGGACAGTGGTGAGTCTCACAGTTTGAGTTGCCAATGACTAGTATGTTTGGTATATTGTTATGCCTTATAGGCTGTGTTGATTTATTGTTATGCCTTGTGGGCTGTCTGCTGTGTGTGATGTGTTTGGTGTTTTATGTATGGAATGTTTGTGAATGTGTTTTGTAGGTCTTTGCTGTTTTGTTAAGTTTTTATTGAGGACCTCTTCATAGGGTGTGTGTGTGTGTGTGTGTGTGTGTGTGTGTGTGTGTGTTGCGCTTGGCTGTCTGATGTGGGTGGTGTGGTGCTTGTGCTGGCAATCTCCTCTTTCTCAGGAGTACTGACTGTGGCGCAAGAGAGCATGGATTCCAGGTTACTGATGTAGATGCAGCTGCATTTCTCACAAGTAGAAGAGTTATGTGCTAGGAGAAGAGGGCTGTCAATGAACATGAGCCAGTTGCTACACTGTCTCAGTATGTCCATGTCGATCAGGCTGACAGGAGAAACTGGTGGAAATTGTCCAGAAATAGTGTTCTGAAAACTTGGGCAGATTTATGGAGAGAGGGTTTTGATAATGGTTTGTCCACAAAAGTATAGATCACAAAAACCTTCTTAAATAAATATTATATATATAGCCTGAAGCCCAAGTGCTAAAACCAAAACTAAGAGGCTTAGTATAACAGACAAATTTAATCATGCTACTAACAAGCAGTAATAAAATCAGCAGAATAAAGGCACTTGAACACTTAAGAGCAAGCAGCAAAGCAAAATAAGGTAGAAAGAACACAATTACAGTAAAAGTAGCTGAATAAAGTGTATTTTTTTAAGTGGAGAGAGAGGAAACAGAAAATAATTCAAGATTAAGAAACTAAGGAGGTTGGCCTTCCCAAATGCTCTCTCTGTACACAGTAAAATGAGTTGATGAGATGGGTCTGAGATGAGAGTCCAAAATCAAAGAAACAAGGGGGGTAGAACTTCCCAAATTATCTCACTGTACTCAATAGAGTGAGCAAATGAGATGAGACTGGGACGAGTGTCCTAAATCAAATTTACAGCAGGGGCAGGCAATTTCAAAACCTCCAAGTTTAAGAATACAACAGCACTTGGCCGGGAGACTGGGAAAAACAAAATGCAGACAGAGACCTGCAGTAGTCACTCAAGCAAATAAATAAATGCAGTACAGTTTTGTTAACAAAATGCAGAGACCTGCAATATGCAGTCAGGCAAATAAATAAATGCAGTACAGTTTTGTTAACAAAATGCAGAGACCAACAATATTCAGTCAAGGAAATAAATAAATGCAATACATTTTTGTTAAAATGCAGACAGAGACCAGCAATATTCAATCAAACAAATAAATGCAGTACAGATTTGTTAACATAATGTAGACAGAGACCAGCAATATTCAATCAAGCAAATAAATAAATGCAGTACAGTTTTAACAAAATGCAAACAGAGACCTGCAATATTTAGTCATGCAAATAAATAAATGCAATACAGTTTTGTTAACAAAATGTAGCCAGAGACCAGCAATATGCAGTCAAGGAAATAAATAAATGCATTACAGTTTTGTTAACAAAATAGCCAGAGACCAGCAATATGCAGCCAAGCAAATAAAAAAATGCAATACAGTTTTGTTAACAAAATGCAGACAGAGACCAGTGATATTCAAACAAGCAAATAAATAATTGCAATACAATTTTGTTAACAAAATGCAGACAGAGACCAGCAATATTCATATAAGCAAATAAATAAATGCAGTACAGTTTTGTTAACAAAAGGCAGAGACCAGCTATATTCAGTCAAGCAAATAAATGCAGTACAGTTTTATTAACAAAATGCAGACAGAGACCAATGATATTCTGTCAAGTAAATAAATAAATGCAATACAGTTTTGTTAACAAAATGCAGACAGAGACCAACAATATTCAATTAAGTAAATTAATAAATGCAGCACAGTTTTGTTAACAAAATACAGAGACCAGTAACATTCAGTCAAGGAAATAAGTAAATGCCATATAGTTTTGACAAAATGCAGACAGAGGCTAGCAATATTCAGTCAAGCAAATAATTTAAATACAGTACAGTTTTGCTAACAAAATGCAGACAAAGACCAGCAATATTCAATAAAGCAAATAAATAAATGCAGTCCAGTTTTGTTAACTGTCACTTAAGCAGATCAAGACAGACATCATTTGTTTTTTGCTGTGGTAAGACACTCGGCACACATTAGCTTGCCTTGCTTTAGTAAGTAGTCAGGGAACAGTATTTCTTTAGTCAGTCATGGACATTTAATGAGAATAGTTTAGTATTGTTTTCTGCATCTGTGAGAAACTATCCAATTGTGTTATTTTTATATCTCTGTGGTTGAAACTCTGTTGTTTATTGTGTTAAGTATTCTCTTGTTTTTTGCTTTATTATTTATCATTAAATATTTTAATACCTTTCATTGTGGCTGGTCCTTTAGAGAATACTTTTAACATCTTGGGAGTACTTATTTTTGTTTTAGTGAAATTGTGGCCACTACTGAAATCCTTGCTGCTTTAGTCACATCCTACTATTTGTATTAGTATTAATTTTACACAGTATAATTGGGTACCCTTTGTAAGAGCTTTAGGGTAGCTGACTTGTGATAGCATGGTTACCTTAGAGTCTGGGCAGAAAGGGGCACAGCTAGTAAATCTCTGCCAGCTTTTCCCAGATGTGTGTGTGTGTGTGTGTGTGTGTGTGTGTGTGTGTGTGTGTGTGCGTGTGAAACTTAAATATCCAAGTATGTGTGTGTTAGCAACTGGGAACAGGAGTACAGATCTCAAAAGTGGTTAGTGCAGGGTTTTTTGTAGGCCTGGAGAGAGAAAGAGAGTTCAACCCCACGCCTGGAGCATGCTCCCTGTATGCTCTTAAGGGGAAATTATGCTTGGTGCAGTGAGCTGCATCTGAAAATACTGTGTGAGTCCATCTTTGTTCTTAGTGACTGTCCCTCACTGGAGTCAGTGGATTGAGTCTCCTTGATTGGTGACCTGGAGTAGGGACCCCTCACACTTATATTGAGTTGTATGTCAAGCATATACATCTCATGACATAGCTGGGTAAGGACAATTGTCAACTGTTTTGTGATTTGTGGGACAGAATGCCTAAAGTCTTAGATGACTCTGTCATCTGTATATGGTACCTTTTGTTTATTAGATGTTCAGAAGTTGAGTGAGTTAGTGAATGATATAAATACAAAAACAGGAAACAAGTGCAACCCCAAAAGGGAAACCAGTAAAATACAAAAGCACTTGTGAAAAAGTGTGTCTATTGCAAAATAAACAATTTATTATTACTTTCGAATACTGGCCAAGGCTCCTGCCACCCCCATAGTGCCTTTTTTAGGCAAGGCTCAAAAGACAAACCCATCGCCGTAAATAGCACAAGTAACAAAAAACTGAGGGTAATGCTACTCAGTGCCAGAAGTCTAAACCTCAAAATGCACGCACTCAAGGCACTCCTCAGTCTGGATAAAATCGATATATGTGCAGTAACAGAAACCTGGTTTAAGGCTCCAGAGAGCACCCCAGCACTACCAGGCTACAACTCATACCATACATTTCGGCCACAGAACCCAAACAGAAATACAATAGGCGGGGGCGTATCCATATTCATCAAGGATACCCACACCTCCAGGTTAGTGGCACAGCACAATGCTTCAGAGATCATCCACGTGCAACTTTCAATGGGCAAAACTGCAATTCAAATTATAGCTTGCTACAGATCACCCACCATGTCCCAGGACCCCTAGTCCACGTTTCTGGAAACACTGAGAAACATAAAGGTCATACCAAACACCCGAATATTGGGTGATTTCAATTACCCAAACATTAACTGGGAGAACTTCTCAAGTACTAACTCCCTTGCCCAACATTTCCTAGAATTTATAAACTCAAACGCCCTGGTTCAACTGGTCAACACTCCCACCAGAGGTGACAACATATTGGACATGGTCATCACCAACATGGGCGAACGGTGTTCCACACCTATGGTCAACCCCTAGCTGGTTAGATCTGACCATAAACAAATCACTTTGGATAGCCACATTCCGCCCCCACCTCGGATAAGAAAACCACAGTGAAAAACTTTTCAAAAGCAAACTTCACGTTACTTAAGACCAAGGTGGAAAGTTTCAAAGCCCCCATGCTGAAGGATAACGCTGTACAAGCTGCAAAATCCTTTGCTAATGCATTCTACAGGCACCTACAAGAATTCATAGATTGTGCCATCCCAAGCAAAACCAAGACTCACTCCTCCAAGAAAAGGAAACTAGTCTGGTGGACTCCTACCGTAAACAAGCTATACAATAGGAGTAGGAAACTAGTACAGAATAGAGTAAAATCTCAAGAAGGGAAGACATCCCTGATCAGTATCAGCAAAAAACTACAATTCCTCATAAAATCATCCAAGGCGTGCTTTCAAAGAAAAATTGCCAAAGACTCCAAAGATAACCACAAGGCATTCTTTAGCTATCTCAAGAATCTAAGTGGCAATGCTCAGATCTGCTTGGAGTTAGTGCAGAATGTCACAAAATACACTGAACCGACCAATATCGCCATCATCCTGGCAGACAGGTTCAGTGCAAACTTCACCTCCCTCTCACCCCCAAAAGGGCCCATAACCATACCAGAAGAATGTAGAGTCCCTGAAATCACAGACACTCAGGTTAAAATAGCCCTCTCCAAAGCCAAAAACACAGCATCAATGGGACTAGACGGTGTCCCAGGCTGCGTTCTACACGAGCTCAAAGAAGAACTGACCCCTCACCTAAACACACTGTTCAGATTCAGCCTCTCCACAGGCTGCATTCCCATAGAGTGGTGCACAGCAACGGTTATTCTGCTCCACAAAGGTGGAGCCACAACAGACCCCAGGAACTATCGCCCTATAAGCCTGACTAGCTTGGTCTGCAAGGCTATGGAGCGCATCATCATGGAACTCATTAACAGAGGCATTGGGAACCTCCAAACACTGGACCCTACACTGTTTGGCTTTGTTAAGGGCAGATCATGCCTCCTAAACCTGGTGGAATTCTTTGAGACAGTTACCAAGGCAATAGACGAGGGAAAGGTGGTGCACACAGCCTACCTAGACCTCGCTAAGGCCTTCGACACCATTCTCCATTCTGGTATTATAGACAAGCTCACCAGCCTGAACATAAACCCCTACATCACAAGATGGGTTGCCAACTGGCTCATGGACAGAACCCACATGGTGAGAGTTGCGGGAGCTAGGTCCGACTCTAAACTGGTTACAAGTGGCATTCCCCAGGGCTCAGTCCTAGGACCCCTCCTGTTTGGCATATACTTCTCAGAGGTACAGGCAAGCACAGAAGGACATTGGCTGACCAAGTTCACAGACGACTGCAAACTAGGGGCTATAATTGACTCTCTGGCTGACACAGATATCCTCCAAAAGGGTCTCACTGAGACGGATACCTGGTGTCAAAATCATGGCCTCAAGCTAAATGCCAAAAAGTGCATAGTCATCCCCCTTGGAAAGTACCCACAAACTACCATATAGGTGGTAGTCCCCTAAATACAGAAGACATAATAAGGGATCTAGGGACCCAAGTAGATAGCAATCTCACCTTTGATGATCACATTGCCAAAGTGGTTAGAAAATCCTTCTATGTGGCCCACCTAATCACAAAAGGGTTCGCATCCAGATCAAAAGAGGTCATTGTGCCCCTCTACTCATCACTCATCAGACCCACCATAGAGTACAATGCCCCGTTTGAGATGTAACTTACAAGACACCTGCAACAGCTGGAAAGACCACAGAAGTACCTCACCAAGAGGATCACTGGCCTCAAACAGATGCCCTATGCAGCTTGACTGAAGAAACTCCAGCTGCACTCAGTTGCATACTGCCTACTCAGAGGTGATCTCTGCATGACATACAAGGCCATGTCCAACCCAGAATTGATGGACATGCTCCACCTAAAGAAAACCATATCCCCCCGAGCCACATGCTCTAGGGATCTAAACCTCACTACAACAGTAAATAGGATGTGCTGGAGGGATAGATTCCTGTCCCAGAGACTTCCCATGCTTTGGAACAAGATCCCAATCTACATTAGGCAGAGCTCCTCGCTAACACTCTTCAAAAGAAACCTTGACGAGTGGATGGTAAACAGAAAGTTTACCCCGGGGATCACTTCAGTGGCTCTGCTGGACAGAGGCACAGGGAACTAATCTAAGTGGGCGGTGAAAGCCAACACATTCTTGCTAGGCTTATAAACGCCTTCTGGCAGATAGCCTAGTACCTACCTATGAACCTATTAAAAGGCCAGCAAAAAACTTAATGCTTTAACTGAATTCCTGCATTTTCCACATTTTCATTTCAAGACTTCTTTAGACAAAATTCCTCATAAAATTGTTGCCTTTATATATCAAAAAACTCCACCTATCAATTATACACCATCCAATAGTCAAAACACTCATTAAAACAAGTTACAGATTTTAAAAATAATCACAGTGCTTCTTCTGTATAAAAAGATGCTATAAATAAATAAATGCTGTAGGAAATGAAAAAACTTGTAAATTTATCAGTGTATAGAATTGATACATATAAAAATTTTCACATATAAAAATATTATATAAGTAAAACTTTTCTGCATTTAAAACAGCAAAATATTAATCTCTCTTTTCTGCCATTAGGTGGACAAAAATAGAAAAATAGTACAGCAATCTTATCCTATACCAAAAAATTCACAATCCAGCCGCTCTCATGTTTAAATTTTTAAAATGAGAATGGCTAGCTTGTGAATTTTTTGGTATAGGATAAGATCGCTGTACTTTTTTTTTTTTTTTCTATTTATGTCTACCTGAATTTTTGTGCTTTGGCCACTAGATGGTAGTAAAGAGAGATTAATATTTTGCTTTTAAATGCAGAAATGTTTTACGTTTTTAATTTGCTTGTATAACATTTTTATATGTGAACATTTTTATATATATACATTTTTGACATTTATAAATTTACAAGTTTTTCATTTCATATACAGGATGCAGCATTTATTTATTTATTTATACCATCATTTATACAGAAAAACGACTGATTATTTTTTTAAATCTGTAACTTGTTTTAATAAGTGCTTGACTGTTATTGTATGGTGTATAATTGATAGGTGGAGTTTTTTTATATATAAGGGAACAGTTTTACGTGGAATTTTATCTCAGGAAGGCTTGAAACGAAAATGCGATGATTCAGTTAAAGTGTGATTTTTTTTGCTGGCCTTTTAATAAATTATTTATTTTGCCGTGGGCACACTGCTTCACAAGTGCTTTTGTATTTTATTGAATGATATAAATAGTAAGAGGTCAAGCCCAGATCCTGTAGAGACCCACTGTTGACTGTCCGTTGATATGAAACTTGTCACTCTGCAACTACCCAAACGGTTGTGTTTTTCCCAAGTAATTGGTAAACCAGAACCATTGAAGAACAGATCAGCACAGGGTGTGCAGTGCAACCTCAGATATTAGCTTTTTGTAGCAGAGTAAATCAAATGTTTTTGTAATGTCAAAGAATACTACCCCTGTAAATCTGCATTTAGAATGGAGTTTAAGAAAAGTGATTGGGCAGTGGTGTTACTATGCCGATTTCCAAAATTGCATTGCTTTCATTGAGTAGGATGTAATTCCCAACATGATTGTTAAATTGCTTGGCCTCTGTTTTTTCTAGTAGCTTGATAAATGGAGAGAGGTCCATGAGATTGGTTTTTAAGCTGTGGCATTTATTTTTGGGTCCTGATTTGCTCATTAAAGAGCAGTGTCAACTGATCAAAGATCTAGAGATGTGAAAGGGACATTAATTATATGTCTGATTGGAAAGGCCAAGAAAGGGCCACATGATAGTAGACATTTGAAAGGGAATTTAATTATTTGCCTGATTGGAAAGGCCATGAAAGTGCCGTATGGTAGTAGAAATTTGAGACGTGAGCCATCAATGCTTGCCTGCCCATAACTTGCTACTTTCTTTAACCATTTATTTATTCTGAAAAGACAGATGTGTCAAAACTGAAGTCAAATATTGCTTCTGTTTTTTTTTTTTTTTTAAATATTGGTTGGTCATGATTTTACAGTTAAATTGTCACACAAAATAGTATGCAAAAATATCTACCAATTTCTTGATTTCTGTAATATGTTCACCATTGTCCTGGAGAGTGATAGTAGGGTCTTGTATATTTCTGCCCACCATGTTTACTGTGTCGTATGCAAGTTGCCTCTGTATTAAATATGTAGTTTTTGCTTTGTTCTTTCACACTGGTTTCTGATACTGAGATATATTTTGGAATCAGCAAGACAGTTTCCATCTTTATAATTTTACCAAGCTGCCTTATGAGAAGCAGGGGCTGGCTTTATCCTAGTATTAAGGTAACTTGTTGGGTTGCACTTGAACCACCCCTTTGCAAGGGTAACATGTTTCTTGCAGAGGGAGTATAAGGTTTTAAAAAATATTCAGGGGCAGCACTGCAGTCAGTTAGCTAGTCATGCATTTTTAGTTTAGTCACAACACATTTTATTGTTATGTTTTCTTGTCTTGCATTAATGCACTGTAAGTAATAGTTCTCACTTAAAACGTAGCATTTTGCAGAGAAAACATTGACAAAGAACAGTAGTTTCCAAAAGCTGAATCATGTCCAGCAGGGAAACTGCACTTTTTATGCTCTTTGTGAAAATCCAGTCATCTAGTATGTGATGATCTGTGTTTCAGTTGGATCATGTAGGTTCAAGTGATTGAAATTATAGTCACATGTGTATTATGTAGAGTTTTTCCAGATAAAAACCTCCCATGAATAAAGCATTTTGACATTTTAACCCAAGGAGCATTATTTGTGGTAAGATGGAAAGCAAAGTGGCTAAGAGAGTGAACTCATATGATACACGTAACAGATGTTTCATCAAAAATATAAAGGTGATCAGTGATGCTCTGCAACTCCATGCTAGTACACCTTCCAATTGGCTGTACATTTCTGACTTGCAGACCACAAACCAAGACTTCTGGCCAGCTTAGTTTGCTGATGACTGCAAACTGAGAGTCATTGTCAAGTCATTCTCTGACACCCAAGCCCTGTAATAAGAACTTGCACTTGTAGAAATCTACTGGACTACTAATGGGCTAAATTAAATTCTAAAAAGTGTAAGACAGTCACATGGTCATAGATGGTATACCATTCCTCTCACCAGCATATAACAGACAATACCTGACTCCAAAATGAGAATGTTGTTAGAGACCTTGGTACGTGGGTTGTTAATTCCCTCTCCTTTGATCATCAAGTAATAGCATTAGTCAAAAAGTTCCTCTGCTTAGTGTAGTTGATCTGCAAGGGCTATCCTACAGATCAAAGAGGTAATTCTTCCATTATATTGAATGCAGTGCCCTGTTTGGGATGTATGCAACTAGATATGTCAAACAACTAGAAAGACCCCAGAGGCTCCTAACTAAGAAGATTACTGGCTTAAAAAAACATAAGCTATCAGAAAAGACCTGAAGCACTGTACTTTTATTCAGTGTCGTATAAGGTGAGATCAGTTCCTTGTGTTGTCTTTCAAGTCATTGGGAACCCAGCTGTCCAGAATCATTTGTATCTCCACAAGTAAAATATTCCCACAGATACCAGAACAAGGGATCTAAATCTTGAATGCACTTCCATTACAAATTAACCTGTGTGATGCATTGTCTTCCTTCAGGTGAGAACTAGACAGTTGAAAGTGTATTTTTATGCTTGTATGCACTTTGTGACAACTTACCTTAATTTTTGCTTAATTCATGAAATTTTGTAATTAAAGTGTACTGCTTGTGCAGTTACTTTTGTGATGGTTGAGAGACCATGTTGGGAAGCATAAGTGTATGCATTGTTTGTGAACACTAGAGTGACAACTTTTCTTCCAACCAACTTGTTCTAACAGCACTTACTGACAACAAGACTTCTCCCCAGCAGGATCTGATCCCACTGTTCATCCTCCTGTTGTACCTAAAAAGAAAAAAAATAAAGAGCCCTTGCCTGAACCAGAGGCCCAATGACTCTGAAGTGGCCACCACTTATTCCACAGACCATTTACTGGTTTCCATGAAGTTCCTTTGTTGTAGCTACTTCCGTTACCTTGGACCAGAGGTTAGTCACATCTGCTGTGGCCATTCTAATGACCATACCAGGCATGGTAGACCCATCTTTTTTGGATATGGGAATTTCACTGGGAGTTTTTTTCCTGGAATGGCTGGGGTAAGAGACCCGTTTCCCAGGTTGAAATGCCATCCATCAGTTAGTCTTCTTCTAGGGGATGCCTGTAGAAAAAAGAAAATGTTAGACACATTTCAAAGACAGTGTGTGTGTTAGTAAAGATGAATTACTTTCCTTAGCTAAAGTTTTATTGCAGGCTTTGAATCCTGTGGAACACTAGGAAAATGTAAGCATGATTCTTATCAGATGATTTTGATATTGACAGGGTCAGAGTTTCTTTGTTATTTTCCTTGCAACCCCCTGACTATTATTCTAAGGTGAGCATTTCCTCAGTTTCTGCTTTCCTTTTTCTGAGACCTTGCCTGGAATGAATAATGCATTTCTATGGAAACAAATGGATCTCCCTCCATCCTTAAGGCGATACAGTGATATATTTCAAGTGGCTGTGCCACATACTACTCTTATTCCCCCTTTAATGCCAGCCTTGGAAGATGTTTGAGTCTGCCTCCAGTAGTCCTGTTAGTCAGTGTTTAGTCCATAAAGGCAGATAGACTTTATAAAGATTCTCAGTCTAAAAGGTATTTGTTTTCTCACCTTAGGTCTAACCCAGCAGCTATTTCTATTTCTATTTCTTCTCCAGCTGCTAACAAGGTTCTGGTCAATGTTGATCTTTTGTCTTTGAACAAGGCAAAGACAAAGGATTAACAGTGACCAAAGGCAAATAATTAACAATCCCTTGGGACAAGGATGGTAAAGCCTTTGACAGCTTTGGAAAGAGGATTGTTTTTTCTTCATTTTTTGTCTTTGGTATATTGAACTACCAGGCTCATATGGTGAAGTATTTATTACCTTGTGCGGACAGTCTGAAAAATTTTTCGGCCACATTACCCTCAAAAGGTTGGTCCTTTCTGAATCGTATTATTGCTTCTCTTTTTCAAGTGTGCATATAGGCTTTTAAAGAGTGTGTATGATTGTGCTAACTCTGTATGCAGGGCTACAGCTACTTTGATGAGATGTTTTGCATGGGTATGTAATCAGAAGGATTTGAAAAGTAAAATCTGAGATATTGAATTCTCCTTTCGATTAGGAGGTTTTGTTTAGTCCTTCCACAGCTTACATACTCAGTTTGATGGCAGAGGCAAACTGATCCAGAGAGTTACTAAGATTTTTCAGCCCCTTTTTCTAAATCCTTCAAAATCATGGTTCTGTTTTTAAAAAACGAAACAAGGAATCTCAGTAAGTTTCCAGAAAACAGGTATCAAAAAAGAAATGGCAGGAGAGGTCCAACAAAAGATGGGATCCATTCAGAAAAAATGTACAGGTCTCTACCTCAGAATGACTTTGTCAGCATTCCTTCTCCCTCTTCCTCTTTTAATCTGTCCAAGAAACTGGTTCTCAATCTTCATCCTTGACAGGTATTTCAGACAAATGGGTTCTGAGAGTAGTTCAGAAGGGTTACAAATGGCACTGGACAGATATACCTTCTTTTTGGGCATCACCCCCCTCCTCAAACTAGACAAATGTTTTTCCCTAAGGTTCTTAATTTGCTTTCCTTAAGAAGGTCATAGAACAGGTGCCTCAAAACCAAACTGGAGAAGGATTCTATTCCAAAATGTTTCTGGTGCGAAAGAAGGATCCTTTTTGGAGACAAGTACTCACCCTACCCTTTCTCAACTTGTTTGTGAAAGTACTAAAGTTCAGGATGTTGACATTACACAGTTTGTTACCTTTCACTCCTCTTCTAGGTTTCATGGTAACTTTAGACTTAAAAGATGATTATCTTCACATCCTTATTGCCATAGTGTGTGGAAGCTTCCTCAGATTTTCTGTGTTAGGGTCACAAAATCTAAAAAATCAGGCAGAAAGGATTCTGCATACTCTGGACGTGCACAAGATGCTCAGGTATTTTCTTGACAGAACAAAGAAGAACAAAGACCTGTTGGAAAACTGAGTAACTGTTTATCTCCTATGATGAGACAAAGAATGAGTAATCCGTGCTGAAACAGACTGTTTTAAGATGGTTGTCCCTTGCTATTGCTTATAGTCATTCCGCCATGGCAAATCAAGTCCAGGTAGAATCAAGTCATGTTCTACTTGACCTTTGTTTTCTTCATGTCAGATTGGGAAGGGGTGGACTCAAGATGTATTCCAAAGGCAACTGCTTGGTCCTCTGTACATACTTTTACAAAGCATTCTAAACTGGATCCCCTTTGCAGCTCCAGGGCAGGTTTTGCTAGAACAGTACTTCAGGGACTCCTTGATCCTAAGCTTTTCTCCTCCCTGGATGATGAAGCTAGGGTATTCTACCCATATAACTGTAGATCACTGTAGCACTGAAAATGCTAAACATAATACATTTGTGTAAGTTGCACTTACTATAACATAAGTTTGTATTTCTCATTGCTACAGTTGTCATACCCTCCCTGCACCCCCCCCCTTTTCTGAATCTAGTGACTTTTTTGAGATAAAAGTTACATGTATTCCTAACTTTTTTCAGGGGGTGGGGACAAGAAAGTCCTGAGGAAATTAGTACCTAGGCTGCTGTTTTTTCCCTGTAGATGTTGTGACACATTAGCTTGGGAGCATGTGAAGAGGGGAGGTAGAAACTTTTGAAGATTGGCAGGATATAACCCATATTGCTGTAGGCTACTGCAGCACTGAGGAATTCAAACATCTGTGGTTAAGGAAAGTGCAACTAACACAACTGTATTTGTTGATCTTGTTGAGGGAATTGTTTATTATTATACAACATTCATAATGCTAATGTGTTTTCCTTATTTATGTGACAAATACAAAGTTGCTACATCCCTGGATGTTCAAGATGCTGTTTAAGACAGAATAGTTGATAGTATTTAGATTTATATGCTTAACAATTGCACTATTGATAACTGAAAGTAAACACTGATTGTCTGACATGAGGCTAATTGTTAGCATTATACAAATATATAGTTCTAAAGTGCTTGTATCAGCAAGCAGTTCTTGAAATTACAAGTGCACCATGCAAGGGGTTTCAAAATGAAATGTGTTAATAAAATATTTAAATTGCTTACAAAGTGGCTTGTCTAATGATATATGCATTTTAAGGAAAATATTTTCCACCTAAAAAGGTATTGTACAATTGAGTGTGGAAGCCAATTAGATTCATTTTAGTCATAAACATGTCATATATTAAGAAGACATTGGTACAGTATAGCTTCCTTTTACTTTAGTAGACTAAATAGAGACATTTTAGGCCTATATTTAAGCTGTCCTTTTGTCTTCCAGCAATATTAATAACAAAGAGTATTGTATAAGCTAGGTGATATGCTGGTTTATGCAAGATCTCAATCAGTAGAACATCAGAACAGTATAGAATTAATCATAGACAACCAAACAGAAGGTAGCGCTGACTGGATTTTATTATCAGCTGAAATTATAGATCACCCCAGAGGTTATAGCCAAGCATTGTATTTATAGAAATCATCATGTGTGAAAGTAAGAGAATAATCTTTGAGGAGGGAGAATGGACTCAAGAGTACGAATTATGGATGTGGCATACTTCATCAACACCTAAAAGATCATCGAAACCTTAAATAAAATTCAGTAAGAAAAAAGTAAGGTTTAGAGATTGCACTGAGTATTGAAAAAAATTAAAGAAACAAAGCTAGGATCATTAAAAAAGGGAGGAAATAAAATGCATAAAAATAAATACCTTTGGGATCCATCCACAACCCATTTTTTCCCATTTTGCACATGGGGTCGGGGTTTTACTTCAACTGTAATAATCATCTTGAGCCAAGGTTTACACTGCCAGATGGCTAGCCCTGCTATGGTTGTTCTTCCACATCAACCACTTGCACACTTGCACCTATGGCCAATTTGTAGTGTCTTCAATCCAGCTACTGTATGTCTTTGGAATGTGGGAGGAAGCCACAACACCTGGAGGAAACCCACACGGCACACAGGTTATATGCTGACTTTGCACAGAAGGTACCCCAGCTGAGAATCAAACCAGAGAACCTCTTGCTGTGGGCTTATTCCATACAAAATAGTTGTCAAGCAGATGTTTGATATAGGAGGTATGGTGGATATTGAACATTTTCATGGCATGATGCAAAGACTAATATCAAAGTTATGAGATATAAAATGTAATACTTGAAGATGACAATAGAAAGTGTTCTTGAAATTTGTATTTTTAATGTATACAACTCATGTAACAAAGTAAAGTGTGAAGACTAAGTAAAGTTATTTAAAAAGACAAAAATATTTCACTGTATGTGAGATACGGACAAACCCCCATAGTCCCATGCACGAGACTTCACCCTATGTAACCCTCTTACTAGTATATCCTACTTCTAGACTGCACTACTTTGGGGAAGGTGATGTAAAGTCATCAAAGCATCTAGATATCAGGAATTATTCATAACAAGATGCATTAAAACAGACATGGTTTACAGTAGAAGTATGTGCAAAAATAAAGAAATATTTGATTGGCCATTAAGAAACAAAAACAGTAAGATTTTAGAGTTAGTCAAATAAAACATTACAACTGAGCCTCTTGACTGGAGGGAATCTTTTAACCTTCAGTTTTGTGGTTGTTCTGGAAATTTTGTAGGCCAAATAGGCATGCCTACAGCTAGTGGGGTTTGGCTTTGTTGGCCTGAATGTACCCATTAAAGTTAAAACTCATGAACAAGAAGCCATCTAGCTGAAACAATGATAAATCCTTAAGGGGTCAATTGAATATATCCCATGAGCCTCCACTACAGGAGGTTTTATGATATTTGTGAAGGCTGCCAGCCTAGCTAGATAGAATTTTGTAAACAATTCTGTGTCATTGTAAATATTAATATAATCCACAGGCTTGTTGTACAAATGTAAAGAGAACTATATGTTATGATTAAACTATATGTTGTACTGAGCTTCAAAAAATGTAACCACAATGCACCCTGATGGAAGAAATCTGATAAGTAAAGCATTGTATGACTGTTTGATCTCAAGCTTGGAGACCGGATGTCTGGATCAGCAAATTCTTTCTATTGTCTTAACTTAAGGGATAATTACTAAGGTTTTACATGTAAAGTGTCTTTTATTGCTGTAGTTTCCTGGCAGCTACAAGATCAAAGAAATGTTAAAATTTTAAGTTCTATGAGCCTGGGAAACTAAACCAGAGAAGTGTCAAGAATGATATAATGTGAAATAACTCAGCAGTACTGTGTTATCAATTTAAGACTTTCTCAGAGAAAGAGAATAAAGCATTTTGGATTTTGTCTAAAGCTGTTAGTCCAGATAGACAGGCCAGATTGGTATCCTCTTTTCTGCTTCTTTAATGAACACAGACAGAATGTATTAATTTAGACGCTTTGCCTGTTGCTTGGCCTTTAAACTGCAAGTCATAAAGACCCTCAAGTTTACTTTCATGCTGTGGAAAAATAATGTAGAAGGTAATATTGATTGTTATTGACAGAATCGGAAAGGTTGGGACTTGAAACAATATAGATTTATTACCACCTGTAGCATGATGTTCTATTAACAATGTAATAGAATGTTTCCCTTTTCTCTAATTCTGTAGGTAAATCCTGGAATTTTCTCCCTTGTGACCTCTCTTCACTCACCTCATTATCTCTCTCTAAAAATAGACTTAAACTTCTCCTCAAAACTCACTGGCTATGCCCCTGTTCAAAACCAGACTAGTCCTCTACCTCTACTAAGTTATCTAACCTATCCAGTGCTTACTAGCCTCTGCTACTTTTTTCCCATCTTATCATCCTTTTCTTATCTACCCCTTTTCTTTTTTTATATCCTCTTTTTACTTTCTCTTCTTAAGTAACTCCTTTGCTACATTACTTCTCACCTAACTTCCTTTGTTTAACTATGACCTAACCTGATATGTCTCCATACTTGAAATTTCACTGTTTTATGATTTGTTTCCTCAATAATATATTCCGTTACAAACTCTGTACTGTTAATTACTTAATACCATTGTTGATGAGTTTTATTTCCTTTTTAAAGTTGCTATTTTTATTAGTATATTGATATTTTTTCCTGTGTTGTTTGAACTTGTACAATTGTATTTAGACCATGCCTTGGAGCTTATCTCCCCGGGCCTCTACTGAAAAAGGACATATATCCAGCTAGACTAGCCCGGTCAACAAATGTAAAATAAAATTTAAAAAAAATAGCTATGAATGAGAAATTGTGCTGTAATATTGTTTATATAGATTTAACATCAACATTTGACAGGGTCATGCTCAAAACACTGATCAGTAAATAGAAAAACTAGCTATTGACATAACCTTGAAAAGATGGATAACTACATTGCTTACATATAGGACATGGCAAGTATAATACAGCAGCAGGACAGGTCCTAGGCCCATATTTGTTTAAATTGTCCCCGGGATTCAATAATGCCTACACAAAGTGTACATCGTTCTGAGTGAACAGACATACCTCACACCTTCTTCCCCCTAATTTTAGTTTTTCTACTGATATTCTTGCAGCTTTAAATATTGACAGGGATTCACAAAGGTTATCACAAAGTGTAGACTACATGTACATTTAGTGTAATTTTTCTAAGTGTCTAGAAAGCACAAAAATGTGATAAGAATGTTCTTGAATACTTATTGTGTGTACTTAGTGTAGGCTTTATTGAATCTGGTCCTGTATCTTTCACATCTTTTTCACCTGAGATGTTCTCCAGTCTACATGCAGATGACCTGAAATGGGGTAAACTGATTACACATGTTACAGGTAGGGCATGTCTGCAAAAGAACTTGACTTAATTTACCATTTGGGCACAGGAGAATAATATGCTGATAACTATATCAGAAGCTTAACATATGAGATATGGAAGAGACAAATTGGAATGTGAATATTTAATACAGCACACAGTGTTTGAAACTAGTGATGTTCTTCATCTCACATTGCTGCAGTCCTTACACTTGGGTAGTCCGCTGTCCTCGGTCGGCCCGAATATCAAAGTATAAGGCTGACGTCGGTCAGGGCGCATTTGACTGACATCAGGACGTCAGGGTACAAATGCGCATGACCGACGTCATATCCTCAGTCTTTTTTGCCGCATGGTCCGATGCAGAAGCAGCATTGCAAGTGCCAGTTGGCGTTCTGAGATTTTTCGATTTAGAAGTTTCAGACCGAGTTCAAAGTTGGCGAAGTACCCCGTTGGGGAATATTTTAGTTTTTCTTGCCTCAGTCATTTACCGGATGTCAGAAAAAGTTAATAATTGCATTTCTTGTGGGAAACAGATACCGCATAGAGATTATCATACTTTGTGTATTCCTTGCTTAGGGCCTGAGCACGACGTTGTTGGCTGTCGCTCTTGTGCTAGATTTAATAAACGCACTATAAAGAGAAGGTTGGATTGTGCAAGGTTAGTCTTTGGGAAGCGGTGCAACTATAAAATGCCGTCGGATGCTCCGACGCTTCTTCAAGAAGCGCAAGGACAAGGCAGATAAGCCCAGGCAAGAAGAACCGCCTGTCCCGGACGCCGGTTCTTTAGAGGTGTCGGTGGAGCCGGTGGCTCCACCGGAGGTTTCTTTGTGTTCCCAGGGTGAGACCTTATTATTGCAAGATGTGGCCTCTCAGGAGACTAGTCAGGCTGAGGGGCTTCTCATGTTACTATACTCCCTCCCTTCCTAAGGGGGCTAGGCCCTCTCCTTCTGTTTCAAAGGCTTCTCCCAGGGGCAGGCCAGGTTTAGCTTCAGTTGGTGTTACCCCTAGCTCTTCAGGTACTGTGCCCAAGAAGCATATGCTTAAAATGGCAGAAGATTTGATTACTTTGATTAGGGGTTCTATGCCCCCTCCTGATAAGAGACCTAGGGTGGAGCCTGAGCTGGGGGTTTTGAGCAGGCTTCAGATGTTTCAGAGTCTTCGGCTGAAGACTTGCAGGAGTACTCTCCTTATTCTGATTCTGATGTGGATGATTCTACTCCTTCTGCTACTCCTCCTGAGGATTTTTCTTTTTCAGAAACTCTTCATTCCATGAGGGAGCATTTTAAGTGGGAAGGTCAGGACTTCTCTGATTCCAGGAAAAGGCTTAGGGAATTTCTGTTTTACCCCAGCATAGGCCTTTGGCTATACCTCCTGTTTTGGATGTAGTGGAAGATGTTTATACAGAAGCTTCTCTTAATCCTGATTCTTTGCCTCCTGCTCCTGTTAAGCCGGATAGGTATTACAGGGTGCCTGAAGCTCATAAGTATCTTTTAAGAGTCCTAGGGCAGACCCAGAAACTGTTAGCCAGGGGCCTAAAGGTGTTAAGGCTTCTGTTGTTAAGAATCCGGTTCCTGCAGACAAGGAGGCTAGGGCCTTGGATAGATGGGAAAAGAAAGTCTATACTTCTTCCACTCTTGCTATGAGGGCTCTGAATTGCCAGTTTCACATGTTGAAATACCAAAACTATCTCCTTTCACAATTGAAGTCTAAGGTTGATGCTCTGGCAGTAGGTATTGATTGTAAAGAGTTGCAAGATTTTGCAATGTGGTTTTGATGCTGTACAGGCCTCGTCTAGGGTGGCTGCCACTGGGTCAGTTCTTCGCAGGCACGCCTGGCTGAGGGATCAGAATTTGTCTGAACATGTTAAAACAAGGATTTTAGATGCTCCTTTACAATCTGACGTGTTGTTTGGTCCTCCTGTTGAGACAGTTTTAAAGAAAATGGAAGACAAGGCTAAGTCTATGCAGACTGTTAAAGATTTTTTGCAGGTCCAGCCTCCAAAGTTTAGTAGAAATTGGCCTACTAAAGGGTGGACGTATCCTTATTATGATTCACAGTCTAGGGGTAGATCTAGACGTGGTAAGGGCAGAGCCCAGGGCTCTTTCAGGCCTAGAACAGGGAGTTCTCCTGCACAGGCTTCGGGTGAGGGCAGGGGTCAGTCCTTTCGTAAGCAGACCCAATGACCTACCTTTTCAGCTGCCAGAGCCTGCTCGTCTGGCAGCACCTTTGGGAGGAAGGTTGGCACTTTTCAAAGAAAATTGGAGTTTAATTACCCAGGACAGATGGGTATTGGATATCATACACCACGGCTACAGGTTTTATTTCCATACCTTGCCTCCTTTCAAAGGCATGCCAGACGTTCCTCCTCAACAAAGAATAGAGGCTCACAAACAGGTTTCTCTGTTGCTCCACCTAGGGGCCATACAGCCGGTCCCTCTGCCAGAAGTGGGCCTAGGATTTTATTCTCGCCTGTTCCTAGTACCAAAGAAGGGGAACACGTGGAGACCAATTTTGGATTTATCTATCCTCAACACTTATCTGGACATTCCCAAGTTCAAAATGTTGATGTTGCAGCAGCTTTTACCTCTGCTGGGCAAAGATCATTGGATGGTAACTTTGGATCTCAAGGAGGCTTACCTTCATGTTCCTATCAGACTAAGTTGCAGAAAGTATCTGCGTTTCGAGCTGGGACTTCTCACTATCAGTTCTCTGCATTGCCCTTTGGCTTATCTACTGCGCCCAGAGTGTTCACGAAAGTTCTGGCTCCAGTGATAGCTTTCTTCAGACTAAAAGGAATACAGATCTATCCTTATTTGGACGACTGCCTAATTCTGGCTCAAGGAAGAGAAGAGCTTCTTCATCATTTGGAATATGTGATAGCAGTGCTAAGATGCCTAGGGTATTCTGTGAACGAAATAAAGTCCAGTCTAGTACCCTCTCAAGACATGTGCTTTCTGGGTGTGAGACTGAATACAGCATCCCAGATGGCCTTTTTAACCCCGGACAAACAAAAGAGTCTATCCTTTTACTTCCATCAACTATCTCATCAGTCCGGGCTGACTGCAAGGACAGTCCTTCAAGCCTTAGGGTTCATGGCATCTTGTATTCTGGTGCTTCCCAATGCCAAACTGCATATGAGGAAGCTACAATGGTATCTCAAAAATGTATGGACACAGCACTGCCAGGATCTGGACACTGTCATTCAAATAATACCTTGCATTCAAAAGGAATTTTTGTGGTGGGCTCAGGAATGTCACCTAAACAAGGGACTGTCTGTGACCCGGCCAGAGGCGAGTCAGATTTTAACGACAGATGCCTCAGACAAAGCTTGGGGAGCTCATCTAAATGGAAAGTGGATACAAAACAAGTGGCCTGTCAGACTACAACATCTGCATATCAACATGAAGGAGATGTTAGCAGTCCAGTTTGCATTAATAGCTTTCAAGGATTTACTTCTTCCAGGGCAGGAGTTGATTCTAACAGACAACACAACTGTCATGTGGTACATCAACAAGCAAGGGGGAACGCATTCTTATCCTCTATGCAGGCAAGCAATGATTTTGTGGGAGACTGCTCTCAGTTTACAGCTCAATCTTCAGGCAAGGTTTCTGCCAGGAGCACAGAACTCCTTAGCAGATGTGTTGAGCAGACGCATTATGGATCCCCACGAGTGGAAATTGGATCCTCATGTATTTCAGAAATTGACAGTGTCCTGGGGAACTCCAGACATAGATCTGTTCGCTTCTCCACTAAACCATCAGCTGCCAAGGTTTTGCACAAAAGGTTTCATCCCACAGCTTGGAGAGTGGATGCTCTTTCTTTCAATTGGAGCAATCTTCATGTGTATGCCTTTCCACCTCTGCCTCTCCTCCCAAAGGTACTTCTAAAGGTCAGACAGGACAAGCCAAGGATGATTTTAATAGCTCCGGATTGGCCTCGACAACACTGGTACCCATTACTGAGAAGTCTGGTACGGAAGCCTCCATGGCCTTTGCCTTCGATTCCACACCTGTTGTCCGAGGAGGACAGCCATTTGCTAAATGTCAAGCTTCACTCTCTGCACCTAACAGCCTGGCATATTCTGTTTTGAACCATAGTGGGCCTCCACTTCCTCAGCAAGTTTTGAATGTTATTTTGGAAGCTAGGAGGCCTAGTACAAGGAAAGTGTACGCAGACAAATGGAAGAGATTTTTGTTTTGGAGTGCAGCAAAAGATTTTGATGTTTCTGAGCCTAATTTGTGTGTGGCTCTTCAATATCTTACTGAGTTACTAGACAAAGGTTTGTCTTTCTCTTCTATTAAAGTTCATGCTGCAGCAATTTCAGCTCACTATGATTGCAACCCACCATTGTTTTCTCATCCTTTGTTCAAGCAATTTCTTAGAGGGGCAAAGAATATAAGACCCCCAGAAGAGCTCCTACTCCTGCTTGGGATCTCAATTTTGTGTTGGAGAAACTCACTCTACAACCTTTTGAGCCTGCAGCTACTGCTGAGTTGAAATATTTATCATGGAAGACTGCTTTTTGTTGGCCATTACCTCTGCAAGAAGGGTTTCTGAATTACAGGCCCTTATGGCGGTTGAGCCTTTCTTGATTTTCCATAAGGATAGGGTATCATTACGAACTAATACTTCCTTTATGCCTAAGGTGGTTTCTAGTGTGGCTTTAAACCAAACTATTCATTTGCCTACTTTTTATGCAAATCCCCAAAATAAAGGGGAAAAGATTTTGCACACTTTAGATGTCCACAGGCAGTTGCGTTATTATTTGGACAGAACTAAAGGGTTCAGGCAGTCTCAGCAGTTGTTTGTTTCTTTTGCTTTGAGTTCTCAGGGCAAGCCTGTGTCAAAACAAACTATTTCTAAGTGGATTGGGTTTTGCATTGCTTTCTGTTATTCCCATCATGGCAAGGAGATTCCAGCTGGGATTAGGCCTCATTCCACTAGGGCTACTGCCACTTCAACAGCTTTTTTGAGGGGAGTGGCAACCAAGGATATTTTGGAGGCAGCTACTTGGAGTTCTGTGCATACTTTCTCTAGGCATTATCACCTGCCACTTTACTCTAAGTCCAGGGCTGGTTTTGCCACTGCTGTTTTGCAGGGCATTTTGGCAGCTCCGGCTTCCTTGTAGTTAGCCATCCTCCCTTACCTCTGCTTTGGGATTCTAACCAAGTGTAAGGACTGCAGCAATGTGAGATGAAGAACATAGTACAGTTTTGTACCTACCATAAATGTAGATGTTCGAAGATCCACATTGCTGCAGTCCAATTTACCCTCCCTCCTTCCCCTCTGTAGTTAGAGGTGGTTGTGTGGGTTGGGTTGTACATATTGTGTATATTGTATATATTGTACATATAGTTAGTGCAAGGATGGTTGGTTGGTTGTTTGCTGTCTTTTGGTTTTGACCTTTATTTTTAGGGTCTTCTGACATCTGGGGCAAGAAAAGACTGAGGATATGACGTCGGTCATGCGCATTTGTACCCTGACGTCCTGATGTCAGTCAAATGCGCCCTGACCGACGTCAGCCTTATACTTTGATATTCGGGCCGACCGAGGACAGCGGACTACCCAAGTGTAAGGACTGCAGCAATGTGGATCTTCGAACATCTACATTTATGGTAGGTACAAAACTGTACTATCTATTTAAGGAGCTATATATATGGGTAGATCCAGCTTTGAAATTTTTTCTAATCATGTCAACCAATTGGTTAATGATAGTTATAGAAGCGTAGGATGTATAAAACGATTTAGAAAGTCCAGCAAATCAGAAATAAGGAAGTCATTATTTGTTAGTTACATTCGACCCAAACTTGAGTATGGAATTACAGTATAGAAACCTTATAAGAAAACAAGCATGAGTAAACTGGAAAGAGTACGGTGGATATATATCAAGAGCATCTGTGGATGTGGAAATTTACGTTATTGTGAAAGACTAAATATCTGGACCTGTACAGTGTCTCGTATAGATATTTAAGAGGAGACCTTACTCAGGTGTATAGGGCATTTAGAGACAGCAACCTCTGGGAATGTTTGGAGTTATCAAAATGTAGTAGAGAATCATCAGACAATCTATGTAGAAGATTCTGTAGGAATGAGAAGTGTACTTAATTGATTCTCTTGAGAGAGAGCTGTTGATGCATGGAATAGACTACCAAATTACATTAGCACAAGCACTAGTTTTGATATTTTTAAGAACAGCCTGGACACTTATTATGTGCACAACTGTTTTGGTATAGTGGCAAGCTGGAAGGGCATTAATGCACGTGCTTGAAATATTTGTACGTGTGTATGTTTATGTTTTCGAGAGTTGAACATTTAACTTCCCTGCATTCATCACATGTTTCTTAAAGAAGGCCTTCTGCACTCTCACTGTTTACTGCTAACCTCTTTTCTGTTTTCCCCTTGATCTTTCTGATGGATTTTGATACTGTCTTCTTAGTCTTTGCATAACCTTCTCAAAGATCCAAACTCTTGTCTTTCCAGTCCCAGTATTTCTCTTACTTTTCTCTTAAGCCTTTTTATATTGTTCTGCATTTTTAATTCTGCATTATTTCATGTTAATTAACATTAAACATTGTCGTGTATGTGTGAAAATGAGCAATTTAGTGAATAATCTTGCTTTTTAATCATCTAGCATGGCACTGTGCACAAGTAATATTGTTAGCTGAATATGCGTGCTTACATGATACTGTTTTCTTTTCCAGGATACTTCAGAATGGACATTGGATTATCCCCCTCTGTTTGCTTGGTTTGAATACCTGCTTTCACAGATTGGCAGGTATTTTGATAAGGAAATGCTGGCAGTTCAAAACCTGAATTATGGAAGCACGGCTACCATCATCTTTCAAAGGCTCACTGTCATCTTTACAGATATTCTCTTCATGTATGCAGCTAGAGAGTAAGTCCTATTCATATTTTAGGATTCTTGGTATCCCTTTTTAAAATTACAAACACTGGGAATGGTTTTCGAAGTTCAATACATATTCTAAAAGTTAAATGGTACAATTTTTATACATCACTTTATGGTCTAGGCAGACATCAGTCAAAATAGAAAAATCTAGAGTTTATTAGCAATGGCACTTCTTTTAGCCAACTTATCCTGCTCTGTTTGGTTTCGTACTATGCTTTTGCACAGCTCATTCTGTGATTGTGTGTAGCTCCATTGTCATATTGTTGTTATGCTGACTTGGTTGGATGGAATGTTCTAACCTTTATAGCACCCACATCTTGGGACACTCTAGAATGTTAGTGCTGCTGGATACTTCTTAAAAAAAGGCTGGCCATCTATTTTTCCTAACCTGCCCTCACCCAGTTAGCAGTTTTCATATATTCTCATATTTTATGTAGCTCTTTTAAGTACTTTAGTAGGTAAAATAAATAAGTTTTTTTTTTAAATGTTTGCTTTATATATCCATATGCACTGCTTTGCTTATGGAAATGCTTGTCTAATTTTCTTCACATTGTTCTCACAGGACTTTTGGGGCAGTTCTTGTAATATGCAGGTTGTGCCAGTGTCTCCAGCCACTTGATTACTGCCATCCTAAACTGCATCATCCAAATGAGGCCATACCCTCAAGATGTCCTGGTTATTATCCCTGGCTCATTGCATGTTTCTTTTATCTTTAATCACTGTCTCATCACAGTTTCACTGTGTACATGTGGTCAGAAGTTGTAACCTGTATTCTTTTATCTTATCTGCAGGTCCCTGATGGTAATGTTTCAGATTTATTTTGTATTTAGTCCTAGTTCTAATAGATTTGAGTAATCTGCCACATTTTACGTTTCTTCACGGAGGACTAACCAGTCAAATGGGAATTTTACAAAATTTTAACCATAGCCAAGTATTTTATATGGTGAACAAAGCACCACCACCACTCTTATATGCATACCTCACAACTGTCTCTGATTTTGATTCACATTTTTGTCTCTGCCCGTCTTAATCTCTCCCAAAACTGGTGACTTTTAGAGAAAAGGTGGAGAATTACACTTAATAAATAATGGAATTAATTAGAGTTATAGACTTTTTTCCTTCAGAAAAAGTATATTAATTCACATTCTGTTATTCTGTCAGTGTTTCAAGTTAATAGCACTAATATTTCAAGTGTCCCTGATTATTTCTGGATTTGCCAGTGATTCTATTGAGATTTGTCCCCGATTTGTTGAGAGCTATGTCTCAGAGTACAGAAGACAACACTGTGCAATCCCTTCTTATATGACAGATTGTGAAATTGTCAGGCCTTTGTAGACAGTTACAGATAACAACTGGTAAAATTCAGTGATTATTTGTGTAGATTCTGGCTAATGTGCTTTGACAAATCTTCTGCTGCTCTGTAAATTGACTTTTTCATTTGCATCAAAGCTTATCTGTGGTTAAGCATTCTTTCTACTTCATCAGAATAATTCTAAACACTGAAAGTTGTTCTTCATATTAGTCACTGCTGCAGCCTAACCTATATGGGTTATATCCTGTCAAGATATAACAACTGGCTAGCTTTCAAAGCTTCAGGGCACCTTCCATGCAGCCAGACTGTAAAGTGTCTTGAGCTGAGCTGACTTAAAAGACAAGTTTGGGCGCAAAGCCCTTCAGAGCTTTACTGCCGCCAAAGAGTAGACTCCTCTTAGGCTTTTGATGATTTGACTGTTGGATTGTGCTTTCCTTAGCTGGGAAAATAAGTTCCTTTTGGAGAAAAAACTTCCATTTTCTTATTTTTTACTAATGTTTTATTACTTTCCTCTTCAGGAAAGTTATTTTAAAGCCAGGAGTGTTGTGTTCTAATAGATTAACACGAGACTGTAATGTAATGTTAAATAGAACACTCGTTTCTCAGTTTAAAAGTGGTGTTATCTAACTGATAAAATATTTTCTGTGAGGAAATTGTGTTTATTTTAAGGTTGTGGGTCTGCCATAGTGTTTGAAAGTACTTTTTATTGATTTTTTCTGTCAAAAAAAAACCTGAGTCAGTCCCAGTAAACTACTCCTATCCAAAGAAAATTGAGGAGTAGTAAATACATGCTTGATTTTCTGTTTCTTTTTGACAAAAAATGGGGCCAACCATGATGCTAATGGCAGCAGCTGCCTTCCAGGGATGGGCACAGCATTCTGATACAACAGGGGAAACCTTCCTTGTTCCCTCTCCCATGACTGATAAGAGTGGCTCTCCCTTGCCTAGTGAGGGGCCCGCAATAGCTACAGAGTACGTGGTTAACCTCTGGTCCATAGTGGCTATAGGTGCTACACCAGGTGGATCTGGGGTAAAAGATGAGTGGTCTGCGATACAGCAAATGGCCACAACGGAGTCACTCTCCTGTAACTGAAGTAAATTGCTAGCCTGCTGTGGTGGCAAAGTATGTTTGCTTCTTTATCTTTTTGTGGCTGGAAGGAGGACTGACCGTGAGGGTGACAGTCTGTTCCATGGTCAAAACAAAAATGGTGCCTCTATTCCGAGGAAAACAAACAATAATGCCAGTAAAACTACCAGTTCACAAAAGTTACTTTTTGACAGAAAAAAAACACAGTAAAAGTACTTTCAAACACTATGGCAGACCCACTGCTTGTACTGTTCCCACAATTTTCATTTTTTGCTATGTAATTTGATCCTACCCTTTTCTAAAAATCCTAATTCCAGTTGTTTTATCTCTGTTACTATATTTGCTACTTTTAGAACATCAGACTTCTGTCACTTCAAAGGAATACTTCAAAGGTTTAGGTCTCATGACATCTGTGATTCTCATGATACCCCTGACAAGACTCCACTTGAGTAATTTACACTGGTATCTGAAATCTCTTTTGTCCTAGCATCAACACCCTTTATCGTGTGATATGTCAGTACTGGTATTTCTCAGAAGAGAAATCACTTGGTGGAAACAACACATATCTGTAAATCAAGGTCTCCCCTTGTGTCTCTGCTCCAGAGCAGTCAGTCACCACAGATGCTTCAGACTTTGCTTGGGGAGCAGTTTTATGAGACATAAAAGTGCAGGGGGTGTGGGATACAGACAGTACCACAGTGATGTAGTACATCAACAAGCAAGGGGGAACTAGCTTGCACCGCCTTTGCAAACTAGCCATGTTAGCTTGAGATATAGCTTCACAGCACAGTCGCACTCTACAGGCTTCCTACATTCTGTCAGAGTAAAACTGAATGGCAGACAAGTTGAGCATGACCAAGTTAGAACCTCAAAAATGGAAACTAGACCCAGGGATCTTCCAAGATTTGATCCATCTGTGGTGAGTTCACCAGACAGACCTTTTTACCTCCTGTCTGAACAATCAACTGGCAAATTCTGTTCCAGGACTCTATGCAAAAAGGCATGGAAGACAGATGCCTTTTCTTTTCCTTGGACAGGAATGTCCTTGTATGCCTTTCCGCCCTTTCCAGTAATATCCAGGGCACTTCTGAAGATTCAGAAGGAATCCACCAAAATCATTCTGGTGACTCCCTTCTCGCCTAGGCAACTGTGGTTCTCTCTTCTTTGGGAAATGGCCAGGAGACATGAACAGGGGTATTTGATACATCCTGACATCAGTCATCTTCAGTTGACTGCCTGGATGATAGGGTCTTAATTCCTTTTAGACACCTGTTTTCTGAGGACATGCAGCAGGCACTAATAGAGGCAAGACAGCCTGCTTACTAGAAAGTCATATATTAGCAAATGGAAAAGGTTTTCTAGTTGGTGCCAACAACATAACCAGCACCCATTCAGGGCTAGTTGTTTTCTGGTTTTACAGTATTTGCGTGAATTACTATCCTATGGCCTTTCTTATTCCTTTATCAAGGTTCATTTATTGGCCATTTCAGCATGTCTGTCCATGGGTCCTCCTCTTTCAAGGCTGTCACATGTCAAAATGTTCTTGAAAGAGGTTTTACATAAGAGGCCTCCAAGTAAACCAGTGGCCACTGCTTTGGATCTTAATTTAGTGTTAGAGAAACTAACACTTGCTCCATTTGAACCAACTAATCTGGCTGATTTTGGGTTCTTAACATGAAAAGCAGTTTTATTGTTTACTCTGCCCTCTGCAAGAAAGGTATCTGAGTTGCAGGCTCTTGTGGTGAGTCATCCCTACCTCATTGTCCACAAGGACAGGGTTTCTGTTAGAATTAATCCTTCTTTTATGTCCAAAGTGGCATCTGAGTTTAAATCAAACTGTACATCTCCCCGTTTTCTTTTCTGAACCTAAAAATGAGACAAGAATAAGAAGAAGGGACAACCTGTGTCAAAACAAACTATTTCTAAATAGATTTGTCGTGGTGAGTATAACAAATGGTAATAACCTTTTGTTATACTCACCATGACATATCCATTCCAGACAGGGCTAAGGCCCACTCTACAAGGACCTTGGCTTTTTCTGTGGCTTTTGGAAAAAGTTGGGTTCTAGAAGTATTCTGGAAGCTGCTACTGGATCCTGTCTACATACTTTTACAAAGCACTATATGCTGGATTCCTTCCCTAGGTCTAGATCATGTTTTGCTAGGACCATTTTCCGTGGGCTCCTGGACCCTTCTACTTCCACCTTCCAAATGTATAGCTAGCTGTGGTAATCTACCTATATAGTTAAACTATTGTAGTAGTGATCAATATGAAGAACATAGTACAGTTGTATAAGCTGAACTTACCATAACAGTAGATGTTTGAATGATCACTGCTGCAGTAGCTACTCCTTCCCTTCATAGCCCTTGTCTTTTGATGAGTTTTTTATGCCAAGATGTGGACATTTATTTTTTGTTATTCCTTGTTATTTCTAGCCTTGCCCTTTCAGGGCTCAGCCTCCTTTTCTCTGTTGGCAGGAAAGCTGTGAAGGGCTTCGCACCCATACTTGTCTTTTAGTCAGCTCAGCTTGAGCTGCTTAACAGTTTGGGTGTGTGTAGGTGCTCTGAAACTTTAGGACCTGGCTGGCTATTATATCCTTGGCAGTATATAATCCATACTGCTAAGGCTGCTGCAGTAGCGATCCTTTGAACATGTACTGTTATGGTAAGTTCATCTTACAGAACTGTATTTTCTT
Organism: Protopterus annectens; assembly: GCF_019279795.1. NCBI lineage: Eukaryota > Metazoa > Chordata > Ceratodontiformes > Protopteridae > Protopterus > Protopterus annectens. Next base: position 905,865,756 of record NC_056735.1, read on the forward strand.
TTACAGAATCAGTGCACAGAATCAGCATTCTCATTATGTATTCTTGCCAACACGTATGGTCAATAAGGTAATGCAATTTAAGAACCAGGTGGCAGAATTACCAAATGCTACAACAAGACAGTATCTCAGAACTCTAGAGTTTGTGGGCATGTATTATAATGGTTCTTTTGGCAAGAAGTCACACAAGAAAAGTTCAAAGGCTACAAATGTATGAAACCAAGGCAGGGATTCTCTGGAACAAATAGCTCTAAAATTATCCACTATTTCAGGAGATCTAATATTGTAGGCTTAAGCATGTAATTATTCACTAGGAATACATTTGATACATTGAATGCAAATATTGTTAATGACATCACATTCCTTATATAATGTGTAGACAGCACATGTAGAAATCTCAGTCAGACTGGCTGAGAGTTAACTGACTGCCACCTGATTTCCCATTCACAATTTCCTGCTAACCAAGCTCAACCTGGCCAACGTAAACATAACCATTGCTGTGCTATAATGCTTGTATGGAAGGGTTCATGTACTGGTTTTGAAACTTTATGCCATTTAATACATTAGTGTTAGCTGGCATCTTCGAGTGTTTGAAAGTAAAGATTTATGCAAAAAGGTAAATGAATACTCTAAAGATAACTTTAAAACATGTTATTTTTCAGTTTTACAGATTATCATCCTAGCTTTTGGCTATTGCTGTAGCCTATATTTGTAAAGTTGCCTTTTGCTTTTTATGCCACTTTCATATCATATCTCCTTGTTTGGCACACAATCATAACTGCAAAAAAGTTCTAGTTTTGCATATTGCTCATAGCTGTGTAAAATAACTGTCACACTCATTGCAAAGCTCTGCAGTTCTACATAAATATTAATCTTTTATACATATTTTGATGTGTTGTTTCATCAGTACTGTCTTGCATTAAACCATGTAATATGTACTTGCTGGTGTTTCAAGGCAGGATGTTGTACATTGGCATGCAATCTGTTTTCTGTTTTTTCCTAGATGCTGTAGGTGCATACCTGAAAAGAAAGATGGAAAGGAGCTTTTTAAGAGACCAGCATTTGTTCTTGCTGTGCTGCTGTTATGGAACTTTGGCTTGCTTATTGTGGACCGTATCCTTTTATTCTATAATCAAGGTTAAAATGCAAGCGGATTAAAGATGACAGTTCTTAAGTTTAAAACATTAAAGGAGAGGCACAACCAGATTGATTGTTTTGGTATGCTTTCCCAGAAGAAATGAGAAACTTTTTGTGATTTTCTTTTGTAAGCAGATGTATGTGACACCTTTTTCCTCACCATTTTTTTTGCAACATTACTACATGTTAATATCTTGTGTATGGACCAAACAAGGGAGTCAGAATTGCTGCTGACTAATATCCTCCTCAACAAAATCTTTCTGAAAGAGAAGTATTACAGCAGTTAATGCTTTGAAACTTAATAATTTTACCTTAATACTGGCATCTGATAAGAATTTTTGAGCAGTAGCCACATCATGTCTTGAGCCTCCATCATATCTTTATTTTGCTAAACTTAGGTATGACATCAAGCTGTTTATAATGTTAATGCAAGGTCTTTTTATTGAAAAGGAATTTATCCTTCACCTTGAAGCAAAGCAGGTCACCACAGACATTCTACATATCAAGGGTGTGCAACAGTCGGTAGACTGCAAACTTTGTAAAAGTTGTGATGCCCATGCACTGTCCCAGTAATCAAGGAGCCTCAATCCTCACCACTAGCACCAGTGAGGAGCATCCACATTGGGAATATAACAAGTACACACACAGTAAAATACAATTTCCATTAAGAGCACACAGAGATCACAGTTAGTCTGGGGATGGTTTCTCACTTTCTCTCCAGATCCCCAATAAGACTCCCCACTGGCACAGCTGTAGGGTTCAGATCTCAGCCGAGTAGTGAAGCCAAAACCTCCAATACCCTCTCTGTCCAACCAGTGCTTCGTGTCCCTGCCCCAGTAGCTGACACACACACACCCTTTGAGATATGAGTTATATACAAACACACAGATACTCCTGGGGAAATCTGGCACAGGTTCACCAGCTATGCCCCCTTCTGCCCAGAATATAAGGTAGAAATCAGTGCCACCAACTACTCTTCATAGGTTCATAGGTAGATACTAGGCTATCTGCCCTAGGGCATTTATAAGCCTAGCCAGAGTGTATTTGGCTTCCGCCTCCCTATTAGATTAGCCTACTGTGCCTCTGTAAAGTAGGTCACAGAAGGTACCCTTTTAAGATTAGTTTACTGTGCCTCTGTCTAGCAGGGACACTGGGGAGATCCCAGGGGTGAATTTGCGATTTCCCATCCACGCGTCCAAATTTTGCTTGAAGAGGGTCAGCGAGGGGCTATGTCTAACATGAATTTGGATTCTATTCCAGAGTGAGGGAAGCCTCTGGGAAATGAATCTGTCCCTGCAGCATGTCCTATTTATTTTTGTGTTGAGGTTTAGGTCCCTGGAGCGTGTAGCTCTAAGGGACTTAGATTTTTTGAGGTGGAGCATGTCCATTAATTCTGGGTTTGACATGGCTTTGTACATCAGGCATAGATCGCCTCTGAGTAGGCGGTAAGCAACTGAGTAGAGTTGGAGTTTCTTTAGTCGAGCTGCATAGGACATCTGTTTGTAGCCCATGATCCTCTTGGTGAGGTACTTTTGGGGTCTCTCCAGTTGCTGCAGGTGTCGGGTAAGGTACATCCCTAAAGGGGCATTGTATTCAGTTATGGGCCTGATGAGTGACGAGTAGAGGGGCACAATGACCTCTCTTGATCTCGATGCGAACCCTTTCGTGATAAGGTGGGCTATATAGAATGTCTTTCTAACCACTTTGGCAACGTGATTATCAAAGGAGAGATTACTATCTACGTTGGTCCCCAAATCTCTAATTACTTCTTCCGTACTTAATGGATTACCACCTATGTAGTAATTTGTGGGCACCTTGTTTTTCCCAAAGGGGATGACTATGCACTTTTTAGCATTTAGCTTGAGGCCGTGGCTCTGGCACCAAGCATCCGTCTCTGTGAGACCCTTTTGGAGGATGCTTGTGTCAGCTGGAGATTCGATTATCGCCCCCAGTTTGCAGTCATCTGCGAACTTTGTCAGCCATAATCCCCCTGTGTTAGCCTGAACCTCAGAGAAGTATATACTGAACAAGAGAGGTCCCAGAACTGAGCCCTGTGGGATGCCACTTGTAACTGGTTTGGATTCGGACATGGCACCTGCGATTCTGACCATGTGGGTTCTATCTCTGAGCCAGTTTGCAACCCATCTTGTGATATAGGGGCTTATCAGCTATTAATAAGGCCCTTCCCAAAGGATGACCAATTTTACTGTGTAATGTTATTATTATCCAATTAGTAAGTGTGAGGAACAGCAAGGCTATTGGAGTGGCTTTGTACAGTATCACCAAATACATGCAAGTGCGCTAAGAGCATAACGTATCTCTACACAAAACAGCCACAGTTTAAAGGTTTAAAAATATAATCATAAATAATAAAAAACATAAGACAATACTCGTTATTTTATTTATTTAATTATCATTTGTTAACCGGGAAAGTCCAACTTGGAACAAAGCCAATTTTCAGCGGAGGCCTGGGAAGAAATGCTCCAGATGCATGTCTTTGTAATGTGGGAGGAAACCGGAGCACCCGGAGGAAACCCACACGAACGCAGGGAGGACATGCAGACTCCACACAGAAGGCACCCCAGCCGAGATTCAAACTGGAGAACCTCTTGCTGTGAGGCAGCAACTCTACCGCTGCACCACTGCGCCATCCATGACCATTAGTCATGTCATTATGTCCATTAGTTCAACACAATGACAATAGAGAGTTCAGAAGTCACAGGAAATACTTTAAAACAACATTAGGATAGTGTGACATAAACATAGAAAATAGCTAGACCAATCTTACAGAGCAAAGCAAGTGCTGTTAAGTTGTTGTCAGCTTCAGAACAAAATACAAAATTCTATACTTTCTTTCTGAGATAGTCCTTAAATTGATAATACACATTACTGCTGAGTCATCTCAGATTACATTGTTCTTGTCACTTCTCTGATATAGTTCCCAGACACAAAATTTAACATTTCTTTTTGATCTGCACCTGTCAGGAAGCCACAGCAATAAAAGACACATTACATGTGAAACCTGGTAGTTATCTATATGGTGCATCTATCTCTATTAGACGGTGCAGTGGTAGCGCTGTCACCTCACAGCAAAAGGTTCCCCGGTTCAATTCTTGGCTGGGGTGCCTCCTGTGTGGAGTCTGCATGTCTTCCCTGCATTTGTGTGGGTTTTCTCCGGGTGCTCCAGTTTCCTCCCAGTTTACAAAGACATGCATCTGGAGCATTTTTCCCCAGGCCTCTGCTGAAAATTAGCTCTTTCCAAGTCGGACTTTCCCGGTTAACAAATGTTAAATAAAAAATAAATAAATAAAATCTCTGTCTTAGGACAATAGAAAGAATTTCCAGTTGCAGACATCCTGTCTCTGAGCTTGAGATCATACACAGTTATAAAAATCTTTACTTATCAGCTTTCTTCCAGCAGGGTGCACTGTGGTTACATTTTTGAAGTTCAGCACATAACACAAGTTTCTTACACTTGTCAAAAAGTCTGTGGATCATATTATTTGCAATGACATAGAATTATTTGCAAAATTGTATCTAGCTGGGCTGGCAGCCCCTAAGTTTATCACAAAAGCAGCCAGGGTTAATGCACCAAAAATTATATATAAAATTATCCAGAACAAAGAGGGTAGGGAGTTGAGCTGACTGACTTTTGTTAAACATAAGGATCTGGTATTAGTTTTCCACTATTGTATTGTGTAGTGTAGAAAGAAAGAATTATGATAAATAGGTTGACAGACTGGATAGTAAACCTAGAGGTACTGTCCTAGAATATGGGTGGTAGAAGGATGACAGTAGCTCTTTGAAGATTGTGCTTTCATATCTTGTAATGTATAATGCTTAATGGATGTTGAAACACCTTCAAAAGTAGTATTTCCACAAATATCCCAAGATGGTACAGTTGTTAAACAAGGTTTGAATGATGGCTACTAATCTTGCAAAGTTTATCTTCAACACTTGATTGTCCTAATAAAGTGCAATACTGTACTGCCTCCATTTACAAAGGATCTCTTTTTCTGCTAGCATACTTTGTGTGCTTTTTAGATGTGGCACAAATTATCTTTTTGAAGGAAACTTCTTTATATGTCATAGCTCAGTTGTCTGTGCACATCTGTAGTGTATAAGATAATTTCTTCCTCATTCTGTTGTCATGGGAGTTAAACTAGGTGTTGAATGGACTGATATAAATCTGTCTTGGAGACTACCTTTGACCTTTACTTATGTTTTTCGAAGAAATGTGTCACTTATCTAGTCGGGATGAAGTGGAAGAACATTGTGGGTTCTGTTCAAGCAGCTTTACATTATACAAACATAAACATATATACAAGCTAGTTGACTCATTCATAGATGTTCACACTCTGGCTGTGCTCACAAAATGGCACTGAAGGTAGCATGTGCCTGCTATTTATATATGCTCATTCAGGTCTTAGAAATTCTTTTTAAAGGTACAACACATATGTTAATCTACATCTTCCCTCTTTGAGAAATGACGTTGACAACATTAACTGACATGCTATAGGTACAAAGTAATTGTCCATCATACAATTATACAAAACTATATATATGTGTGTATATGTAAATGTATATGTGTTTGTATGTGTGTGTGTGTGTGTGTGTGTGTGTGTGTGTGTGTATATATATATATATATATATATATATATATATATATAAACTACGTCCAAGTTACTGAGTATCTTACACTGGGAAATACGACCAACTCGTGTGACATATAAATTGGAATTAGATTTAGCAACTGGGATTGTCTCTGCCAAATGTTCAACCTTTGGGACATTATGAACATTATCAGAAATAGTAGTGGGAATCAAGATGCATTGTGGAGCAGGAACATTGTCTGAATCACTCTGAGATTTAGAGTTTATTTCATAGGAACATTGCTGCAATATTGGTTCTGATACAGGAAGTAGATGTCTGCGATTTCTCCTGTACTCCACACCCTTAGATTTTACAAGATAGGATCTCTGCTCTTCACATATATTTGTTACTTGACCAATCCAGTTGAAACTTTTCACCGTTTGCATCCTCACTGTCTCTCCTTCTTTCAGCAGACGAAGAAATCTGCTTAACTTGTCATAGCTGGACTTCTGGAAAGAACACTTTCTGAATAATTGGGCTTTGATTGCTTTGTTGTTTTTAGATTTAGGCCTCAATAAACTGGAATTGATAGGCAGTGTTGTTCTGGTTTGCCTAGACAAAAGTCTCTGAGCAGGTGTGTATACTGTCACGGGGTATGTTTCTGAGATTGAGTAAATTCAAAAAGACATCGTATTGTCACGTTTTGACTTCTCAGGTAATTGCTTTGTATTCTGTGCTGCACATTTAGCTAGTCCATTTCACTGTATATACTCTGGACAACTTGTAACATGTACAAAGTCCCATTTTCCTGCAAGTTTCTGAAATAACTGGCTGGTATATTGGGTACCATTGTCAGAGATAACCTTCTGTGGACTTCCATGGACTGAGAATGACATTTCAGCTTGGTAATAACAGTAGGGGACATTAAGTTAGGTAGTAAATCGATCTCAAACCAGTTTGAATAAGAGTCTACCAGTAATAAGTAATGTTGATTGTTCCACTCGAATATACCAGTAACTACTGTTGACCAAGGTAGTTCAGGAACTTGATTTAGCTGAAGTGGTTCTTTTTGCAAATGTGGTTTAGTACTATTGCATACTGAACAAGAAGTCTTGTTGTAGAAAAATTACACACTTCCATGACATTGAAGTCAAAATTTTCTGCATCAAGCTGTTCCATTGTATTTCTTGGTGATCTGGATAAGGTATCAGCCAGATAAAGAAGTTTGTCTTTTGTGTAGACCATTTTGAAGTTGTACTTTTGCAATTTAAGCATCATTCTTTGCAATCTTGCTGGACCTGAATGCATAACTTCTTTAAAGTAGTAACCAGAGGCTGATGATCACTTTCAATCTGAATATCTTGACCATAGATATAATCATGAAACTTGGAACATGCAAATACTATTGCCGAAAGTTCTTTCTCAACCTGAGCACATTGGACTTCAGTTTAGGTAAATGTTTTAGATGCACAGGCTACTGGTTTACTCTTTTGAAGAATAACTGCGCCAAGATTAAATTTTGAAGCATCACAGGAAAGAGTTACTGGTTTGTTGACATCATAGTATCTTAATGTAGGTGGAGTAGCAGTTTTCTGCTTAAGATCTTCAAGTGCTCTCTGGTGATGTTCTAACCATGACCATATAAATTTGCTTCATTGCACACTGGAAGACTTCATTTATGGAAGTTATTCCAAATGGCATCCTAAGAAATCTGTATCTTCCAAATGGGGTACTGAATGTAGTCAGTAATAAAGACTTGCAATCGAGCATCACTTGCCAAAATGGACTTTTTGCATCCTTGACAGAAAAAACATTGGCATGTGGTATTAGAGCTGTGACTTCTTCAACTGTACGCATGGGATGATGCGGTCTTGTTAATGCCTTGTTCAAATCTTTTGGGTCAATGCATATTCTGATTTCGTCTGAGCCTTTTTTTGTGAGCTGCTACCTTGGATGACACCCATTCGGTCTACTGTAACTGGACAAATTCCACCTTGCTGCACCATTTTGTCCAACTGAGCTTTGACTTTATGCTGCATAGCTATCTGAGATTTTTCTTCCAGGTCTGACTACTGGACTGATCCCTGGGTCTAACTTCATAGAATACACAACTGGAAGTTTGCCCAACTTGTCATTGAAAACATTGGCATATTCTGAAAAAATAGTGTTAGTGAAGCTGGAACCCGGACATGTGCTTATTTGATGAACTTCTTTGGAAAAAGAAAGCAAATTAATTCTCAAACTGTCTCTGAGATCCAGTAATAACTGCACAGGTCTTCGAACTACATAGAATAATAAGCTGTAACAGTTCTTGGCCACAAAACGTGAAAGCACTACTGAGCCTTCGGTTTGAATTTCTTCACCTCCATAAGCAACAGTTTTCACACAACTGGTCACATTTAGTTGTTCAGCAACTCTCACCTTAGCAGATGTGTCTGCTGACATAACATAAACTTTGAACTAGTGTTTACTTTGAGCTTGTTAGATTTACCATTGATCTGGACGATACAAAATACTTCATTTTTTGCCAGTAAGTCTGCTGCATCAATCTTTTCACCAGTCACTGATACACAGTCTACATAGAAAGTAGACTGTTGCAGTTCTACTTGATCAATTTGCTTTTTCGAATGACCCTTCTTTATAACAGTATGAGGCTTACTTGATTTAAAAAACTTTTGAAAATAGTTCCATTTCTTACATTTATGGCATTGCTGACCAAATGCTAAGCACATGTTCTTCGTGTTTCACTGTTGTAGTCATCACCTGTGGGTTATCCCTGCTGTGGTAGCCCTCGGCCAGCCCGAATACCAGAGTCAATGTTTTTCTGCATCAGCTGCTGTCACTTGTAGATTGACGTCAGTTGATCAGTGCTATAAAGCAAGGCAACTAATGCCATTACATCAGTCTGTCTTGCCGTGGAGCCTGTAGCAGAAGCAGTTCGCAAGTGTGCCGGTCGGTCGCCACCAGAGCTTGGATTACAGCTGAAAATGTCTAAAGCTAAGTACCCCATTGGGGATCCTTTTTTCTTGCACTGACCGATGTCCGAAAAAATTAACAGTTGTCTCTCCTGTGGAAATCAGTTCCCACACCGAGACTTCCATACATACTGCGTCACTTGTTTAGGCCCAGACCAGAACGTCTCCCGTTGCCGGTTCTGTGCCCTCTTTAACACGAGAACCATTCATCTTAGAGCTTTTATTGTAGACAGGTATTTCCATCCTCAGTCTTCACAAATGGTGTCCGTCAGCCAACAATCCATAGACATTCCGAAAAAAATGTAGGGATAAAGATAGAGACAGACCACACAAGGCTAAGCCTTCTGACGACTCTACCACTAAGCAGGTAGTCAGTTCTCTGGAATTCAATGAGGTGCTTTTGTGGCCCCTGATGCCCAATACAATATCTATGCAGGCCTCTACCGAGACCCTTTTGGAGTCCGGTATGCCACAAAAATCTTCTTCATCTTCTGAGCCTTTGGTTGTCTCTGCCTCGGTTAGGTCTGGAGCCACAATGCAGGCACCGGCTTCCGAGGAGGCCTTTCACACTACCGATTCTAGACAAAAGCTGACGTCTTTTCATCCGACTACCGTTTCTGTCAGACCGATGGATACTGTTAGGCCTAGAAGCCAGGCCACTCCTAGAAAATCTACCTCTAGCCACCATCTTACTCCTGCTCCACCACCCCAAGCTCAAATGCTTAAGATGGCAGAGGATCTTATCTCCCTTATCCAGGACAGTCAGGCTACAACTTCTAAAAGGAAAAGACACCCTTCTCCTGAACTAAGGACATAGCAGGATTCTGAGGAATATGATTATTGATATTTTGAAGCTGAACAACAACCTCTGACTGCTTATGACGATTCAGATGTAGAGGAATCCATTCCTTCTGCCTCCCCACCAGAAGACCTTTCCTTTGGGGAAAGCCTGCACACCCTCAGCGAACATTTCCACCGGGAATCTCAGGACTTCCCTCAGTCTAAGAAAAGGCTAAGAGAGTTTCTAGACCTACCCCAGCACAGACCCCTGGCCACCCCCCCCCCCATCTTAGAAGTGGTGGATGATGTTTTCCATGAATCCAGCTGAGCCCCTGATGCCCACCTGCTCCCAGTAAACCTGACAGGTATTACAGAGTACTGGATTCTCACAAATACCTAAACAGAAGTCCTGCTACAGACCAGGAGGTCATTACACGGGGACCTAAAGGAACTAGGGCAAGTTCTGCAAAGAATCCTACTCTTTCTGACAAGTGTGCCAGAGCTCTGTACAGATGGGGTAAAAAAGTTTACATCTCTACAACCTTAACTATCAGAGCATTCGGCTGTCAGTTCCATGTGTTAGAATGTCAACAACACACTTTGGAACTATTAAAACAAAATATTTCTACCTTTCCTGATTGTTCCAATTCTAAAGAGTTGGCAGATTTACTGCACTCTACTTGTCAAGTGGCAAAACACTCTTTACACTGTGGATATGATGCACTAGAAGCCTCAAGCAGGGCAGCAGTGTCTGGATCTGTCATTAGGAGACATGCATGGTTGAAGGAACAACCTCTCCCTGATCATGTCAACTCTAAATTAATTGATGCACCCTTGGATAAAGACCACTTGTTTGGAGAAAAAGCAGAAAGGTGCTTAAAAAGATGGAAGACAAAGCAAAATCAGTGGAGATAGTAAATGATTTCTTTCAGGTTCAACCTCATAGATTCAGCAGGAATTTTCCCTCTAAGCACTGGTCTTTTCCTGCACCTAGCAGACAGGGGCAAGGTAAGCCCTGCAGGGACAGACCACCCAGGTGTCTATCCCAGGGACAGCAGAGAACCAAACAGTGAACCACTTCTGCCCCAAAGGCAGGAAGATCTAAGCCATCCCTCTATGGGAAAAACTCTCAATGACTCTCACTCCCCCCTCTGCCCTCCTTTTACCCACCAAATGCTAGGAGGAAGGCTGTTCCTCTGCAAAGAAAATTGACTGTCTGTAACAAAGGACCAATGGGTCTTAAAGATAAATATTTAGGGATACAAATTCACTTTCAATGAACTCCCAATTCCCAGAGAGTACCCAGACTTACCTCCAAATCAGTGTGCAGAGGCATTAAAACAAGTCCAAACTCTCATATCCCAGAGGGCAGTAGAACCTGTTCCCGCAGATCAAACAGGCAAAGGCTTTTATTCCAGGCTATTCCTTGTTGTTCCCAGAAAGGAGGGCACTTGGCACCCCATCCTGGATCTGTCCATTCTTAATACCTCCCTGGTGGTCCCCAAATTCAAAATGCTAATTTTGCAGCAGCTGCTGCCTATGCTGACAAAAAATGCCTGGTTAGTGACCCTAGACCTAAAAGATGCATACCTCCACATCCCCATAAGGAAATCCTGCAGGAAATTCCTGCACTTCAGAGCAAGCTCACAATACTTTCAGTTCTCTATGCTTCCCTTTGGCTTATCTGCTTCCAGGGTATTCACCAAATGTTTAGCCCTGGCCATAGCATTTTGCAGACAGAGAAATATACAGATTTACCCTTATCTGGATGACTGCCTCATTCAGGCAGAGTGCAAAGAAGAGCTGCTCCAGGACCTTCGCTTTGTCAAAACTCTCCTAACTTCCTTAGTGTTCACCATCAACGAGAAGAAATCAAAGCAAACACCCTCCAGGAGGGTCATTTTCTTTGGGGCACTGCTGGACACAGCATCCCAAATGGCCTTCCTGTCCCCAGAAAAGCAGAGCTTCCTGCCTCTCTGCTTTACCCAGCTGGCAACCAAAACTCACCTCACGGTGAAAAGTTCCTGCAAGCCTTGGAGTACATGGCATCTTGCATCCTTCTAATTCCTCTGGCCAGGCTTCACATGAGAAAGCTTCAGTGGTATCTAAGAACCTTTACTGTCAACACTCACAGCCTCTAGAGACCTATTTCCCTCTGATCCTCTGTATAAGGGCCAAGTTTCTCTGGTTGGCAGGGACCTGTGCCAAGAACAAGGGTCTCCCCTTCATCCTCCACCCTACTCGGCAGACCATCACCACCGATGCCTCATACATTGCTTGGGGCATTCACCCACCAGGCAGGTGCACCCAAGGTCTTTGGGATGCCCAGTATCTTCACTCACATATCAACCAGAAGGAAATGATGGCAGTACAAAAGGCTGTGACATCCTTCCAACCCCATCTCAGGCCAGGGGCTCTCCTTATCAAAACAGACAACACCACAGTAATGTGGTACATCAGTAAACAGGGAGGGAACCAGTCTTACCCTCTGTGCAGGCTAGCCATGAACCTCTGGCTGACTGCTTCCTCCATGGGATTATACCTAATAGCCCAATACCTACCAGGGATCAGCAACACCCTGGCAGACCACTTAAGCAGAAACTTGCTGGACCTGCCACGAATGGCAGCTCCAGAGAAAGATCTTTTTGCAAGTCACTCAGGATTGGGGAAATCCGGAGGTGGATCTCTTTGCTTCGTACTTCAACCACCAGCTAAAGAAATTCTGTACCAGGGAGTATCACCACCTAGCGTGGAAGATGGATATTTTGACCTTTCCCTGGAACTCCCTCTTCATGTACGCATTCCCTCCTCTGCCTCTTATTCCTAAGGTACTGATCAAGATAAGGGAGGAGGGACCAATGGCCATCCCCATTGTTCCAGATTGGCCCAGACAGCATTGTTACCCCTTGCTGCGCAGCCTGAAATCATAGCCTCCCAGGCAGCTTACACTGATCCCAGACCTCTTGACTGAAGTGGGGTGGGGGGGTTAGAGGGGGGGATGCTGCACCCAGACTTGCAGACTCTCAAACTGTCAGCATGGCTAATACTCTAAAGGCAAGCAAGGGGCATCTGTTAAGCAAACAGGTCCTAGACATTATCACAGAGGCCAAAAGGCCCAGCACCAGAAAATCATATGCAGGGAAATGAAAAGGATTTTGCTCCTGGAGCCAGTCCATAGGGACCAGTTCCTCACATCCTTCTGTCGCTCTTGTCCTGGACTATCTAGCGGAGTTACTCAATAGTGGCCTCTCTTCTTTTCTGTTAAAATCCACACATCAGCCATTTCAGATCATTTCGATACAGACCAGCTATTGTTCTCACATCATTTGATTAAACAATTCCTCAGAGGGGCTTCTAATATCAGATCTCCCAGAAGGCCACCCACACCAGCATGGGACCTGAATTATGTTTTGGAAAAACTAACCTTACCTCCCTTCGAACCTGCTGCTTCAGCAGAACTGAAATACTTCTCCTGTAAGACTGCTTTCTTACTAGTTATCACCTCAGCCAGAAGGGTTTCAGAACTTCAGGCACTGATGACCATTGAGCCCTTCATCATTTTCCATGCAGACAGGGTCTCCCTTAGGACTAACCCCTCCTTTATGCCCAAGGTGGTATCTAATGTGATTCTCAACCAGACCATTCATCTGCCCACCTTCTTCCCAAACTCTCACACAGACAGCTCAGATACTACCTGGACTGTACTAAACCCTTCAGGAAAATGGACCAACTTCTTGTCAGCTTTGCCCCAGGGCAGAGGGGAAGCCCATTTCCAAGCAAACCATTTCCAAATGGATATCACACTGTATCCATTTCTGCTACAGATTACATGGGAAACCACCCCCTAAGTCTGTTCGTACCCATTCCACTAGGGCAGCCTCCATTTCCACAACATTCCTCGGAGGATTTCCCACCAGGGACATCTTGGAAGGTGCCACCTGGACCTCGGTCCATACCTTTACAAAGCATTACCACCTTCCTCTTTTCTCTAAGGCTAGGACAGGGTTTGCCTCTGCAGTTCTGCAAGGCTTGCTTACCCATGCCTAGGTCTCTAACTAATCTTTCCACCCCTCTCCTCAGCTTTGGGAATCCTTCCACAGGTGATGACATGAAGAACACAGTACAGTTGTGTACACTTACCATAAATGTAGATGTTCAAGTGTATTTACTGTTGCTGTCCTGGTTTCCCTCCCTCCTTCCCCTTATATCCTCTTTTCTTAGGGAGACATAAGCTTCTTAGGGTGGTTTTTAACCACCAGGACCACTTTTACATATTTCCTTCGGCTTCTGACTGGTTAGGGCAAAAAAAAAAAACTGATGTAGTGGCATAAGCTGCTTTGCTTTATAGCACTGACAACCTGACGTCAGTCTACAAGGGACTGCAGCTGACACAGAAAAACAATGACTCTGGTATTTGGGCCGGCCAAGGGCTACCACAGCAGGGACAACCCACAGGTGATTACAACAGTGAGTACACTCAAACATCTACATTTATGGTAAGTGTACACAACTGTACTTTCTCTCTTTTTGACTCATGGTTGGCATCACAATTGCGACAGTTAATAATAAAACTTAACTTGGGTTTTGCTGATTCACCCTTGTACAGCGCTGAGTATGCTTCTTTAACTGAACTAGTCTTAGAAGTTGCTGCAAGATTGCGAGTTTTCCTTGCCACACCTACATGGGCTACAGCTGCCATGTGCTTAGGCCTGTTTCTGCCTGCCACATATTTCATACTGTCTACATTTGCTCTGGAGCCTGCTGAAACCATGCTCTTATCACTTGCAAACTTATTTGTGTGCTTTCTGTAACTTCATGAATTTGACAAATCTCAATAGCTTTGTTCAGCATTAAATCATTGTCGTGAAGCAAAATCTTTGTTATGGCAGCATTATTAATACGACACACGAGCCTGTCCTTTATTAACTCATCTTTCAAGTCACCAGACTTGCACTTTTTAGCTTTATTTCTCAGGTCAGTAATATAAGCTGCAAAAGTTTCTCCTTGCTTTTAATTTCGTGTGTAAAACAAATGCCTCTGTAATGTAACATTGGTCTAGGGGTTGCATATTTCTCTAAATTTGCTCTTCAGACACTTGGGGTCTTTTTTTGATTCAGTCTGCACAATAATATGATGATTTTCCCCTTCACCTTCATACAGTGCTGGTACATATACAAATTAACACTGTCTTTCTGTGGCCTCTGACCTTGCAAGAATATCAAAATGAATGCCCTGGTGCGTGCATCTTTATCAGAATAAGCTGCTTGTGTGAATATATTGTACTCTTGCTTAAATATTCTCCAATTCTCTGCAGTATTCTGATCAAATACAAGTGGTAGTGGTTTACGAAAACCTTCTCTCGTATTAATGCATCTCAGTGAAGACTTTTGCCAGTATGCACGAACACACACATGTACATATGCTTGAAATTTATGCCAGTACTTGTAACTATGCCCACTAGCACAAAAAGCCTCTGTGTGAATGAACTTTGTATGTTTCCCAGGCACTGTAATACTCCTGTCCTAATAAGCAAGGATATAAGTGAATCTCCAAACTCTGGATCCCACAGAGTTAGGTTTTGTGAAGGGTAGATCATGCCTGGTCAACTTGGTCGACTTCTTTGAGTCAGTCAGCAGAGCTGTGGATGAAGGCAAGGTGGTTCATACTGCCTACCTTGATCTGGCCAAGGCCTTTGATACCATTCCCCACTCAGTAGTCATAGAAAAACTCACTAAGCTAGGCATCAACCCCCATATCAGTAGGTGGGTTGCAAACTGGCTCAGAGATAGAACCTACAGTGTGAAAGTAGCTGACTCCAAGTTAGACTGCCAACCAGTCACGAGTGGAGTCCCACAGGGGTTTGGTCCTGTTCCTCTCCTGTTTGGTATCTACTTCTCTGAAGTCCAGGCCAACATGAAGGGACTCTGGCTGACAAGGTTCACAGATGATTGCAAGTTGGGAGCTATTAACTTCCCAAGTGATGTTGACATCCTACAGAAAGGCCTCACTGTGACCAACGACCGATGTCAGAACCATGGCCTTAAGCTCAATGCCAAAAAATGTGTCATCATCCCCTTTGGGAAAAACCTGGTTCCCATGAATTACCACATCGATGATAGTCCACTGAATACAGAAGACATTATAAGAGATCTGGGAACACAGGTTGACAGCAACTTCTCTTTTGACCACCACATTGCCACTGTGGTCAGAGAGTCCTTTTGTGTGGCACATCTCATTACTAAGGGTTTTGCATCCAGAAAGAAAGAGGTCATTGTCTCCCTCTACTCTTCCCTCATTAGGCCAGTCATTGAGTACAATGCCCCATTTGGCATGTACCTCAGTAAACACCTGCAACAACTGTAGAAGCCGTTAAAATACCTCACAAAGAGGATCCTAGGCCTTAAACATTTGTCCTATATGGACAGACAAAAAAAACTCCCAACTATTCTCTCTCATATCGCCTACTTAGAGGCAATCTCTGCTTGACTTACAAAGCCATGTCTGACCCAGATTGTTTAGAAATGCTACATTTAAAGAAATCCCAATCCACATGCTCCAGAGACCTCAACCTCATTACCACAGTCAACAAAATATGCTGGATGGACAGGTTCATAACCCAGGGACTGCCCATGCTATGGAATAGACTTCACATATATATCAAGCAGAACACCTCACTGGCCATCTTCAATAGAAATCTTGATGAGTGGATGGGAAATAGAAAATTCACCCCAGGAATCACTCCAGTGGCTTTACTCGACAGAGGCACTGGGAACTAAGGTCAGGTTTCACGATGCAGGGTAATCCTGTGGGCTAGGCTTGTAAAGGCTCCAGGGCTATTAGCCTAGTGCACACCTATAAACCTATGAAATCACTTTACTGTAAAAGTCACTTATCATGTTAAGAAACTTTTCAAATAACTGCACTGTGCAAATGAACTGGGCAGAAAAAGCTCAGAATAAGAAACATTTCAAAGTAATTGCAGTTTGCGAATAAGCAGTACATAGCACACTGAAATTTCTCCAAAATGGCGGTACTTTGCTAAATAACTCTGTATATTGCAAGAAACACTTTGTAATGGCGGCTGTCTGTGGATAGACACACCCAGCACAAGAAACTTTTCGAAATGGCTGTATTTGACTGCACTTTGTGAAATAGTGGCACTTTGGACACAACAAACCCTTTGGAATAAATCCACAGTAATAAACAGACACTGTAAGCACTTTTGCCCACTTTGAGATACTTTGAATAACTCTAGTTATATTATTCAGAGCTCCAATCAATGCAAAGTAGTAATTTATGCCAAAACCCAGTAATTCGCCAGAAAACATGCAGTCGACTTGCTTTATTTATGCTCAGTGTGCCCTTTGTTATATTCGTTTTGCTCATTTAATCTCTTTTCATGCTCATTATATCGTCTTGTGCTCACTTTAACTCTAAACATGTTCATTTTGCAATTCTGAGGTAATTCTGAACCCTTTATATGGTTTTCTGATACTCGTTTAATCAAGCATCTTAATTTCAAACCTTTCATTTAATTAGTAAACTTATGCTTCTCGTTTGCTTAATAAACATTTTTGTGCTATTTGTTTGCTTAGTAATACGTTTTGTGCCCTTGAAATGCTCCGTTTTTATCTTTTTTATAAAATAAATAGTTTGTGCAAGTTTTCATTACCTTTATTTCTTTTCTGGACCTTTTTTGCATTTGATTCACTTAGTTTGCCTTCACTGTTAACTCTGCACCTTGTGGCCTTGAAAAGCAGTCTCTGGAATCCCGGTTCTGACACCATGTTGCTTGTCTAGTCAGGATGAAGTAGACGAACATTGTGGGCTCTGTTCAAGCAGCTTTATTATATACAAACATAAACATATATACAAACTAGTTGTCTCATGCATAGATGTTCACACTCTGGCCATACTCACAAAATGTCACTGAAGATAGCACATGCCTGCTATTTATATATGCATATTCAGGTCTTAGAAATGCTTCTTAAAGCTGCAACACATATGTTATTCTACAAAATGTATCTTAGTGGAGAAGTAAGAAAGGGCTGAGTGCAAACTAGTACGTGTGGTTCAGAAATCCTTGTAACAGATGCCATTGCCACCAAAAACAATACTATTTAAACTGAAAAGGTAGTTTTATTTCATGTACTGGCTCATCATAGAGTGATAGCATTAGTACCTTCTGCTTGAGGAACATATCCCATACTGGTACTGTTTTATGCATTGGAGAATTTAAGTACTGAAAAACTATTCAGGAAAGGTTTAAGTGAGGAGAGTGCAGGAGGATACAGGAGACAGCCATTGCCTGCGCATGTTTTTGATAGAAGAATATTCTGATACACTGATTGCATGTTGTCTAGTATATAGAGTAGAATATCCAGGGTAGAAGTTTTAATTTTGTGCATGTAATGTAAAGGTTCATAGGTAGGTACTAGGCTATTGGCCCAAGGGCCTAAGTAAGCCTAGCCAACAAGGTTCCCTGGCTTAAGCCACCCAAGAAAGTTTTCCTGTGCCCCTGTCGAGCAGAGCCGCGGAAGTGACCCCCGGGGTGTATTTCCTATTTCCCATCCACTCATCAGGATTTTTCTTGAAGAGTGCTAGTGAGGAACTTTGCTTGACATAGATGGGTGGCTTGTTCCAGAGTATAGGAAGTCTCTGGGACAGGAATCTATCCCTCCAGCATGTCCTGTTTGTTGTGGTGACAAGGTTTAGGTCCCTAGAGCATGTAGCTTGAAGGGACTGGCATTTCTTTAGGTGTAGCATGTCCAACAGCTCTGGGTTTGACATAGCTTTATATGTTAGGCAGAGATCACCTCAGAGAAAGTGATATGCTACGGAGTGGGCATCTGTTTGAGGCCAGTAATCCTCTTTGTGAGGTACTTCTGTGGCCTTTCCAGCTGATGCAGATGTTTTGTGAGGTACATTCCAAAAGGGGTGTTGTACTCTATAATGGGTCTAATGCGTGTTAAGTAGGAGGGAACAATGACCTCTTTTTTCCTGGATGAGAACCATTTTGTGATGAGGTGTGCCACGTAGAAGGATTTCCTGACTACTGTGGTGATGTGATTATCAAAGGAGAGACTACTGTCCACCTGGGTCTCAAGGTCTCTTATCACACATTCAGCGTTAAGTAGACTGCAGCCTATGTGGTAGTTCATGAGCACAGAGTTTTTGCGAAAGAGGATGACAGTGCACTTTTTGGCATTGAGCTTGAGGCCATGGCTCTGACACCAGGCATCTGTCTCAGTGAGGCCCTTCTGTAGGATGTCCACATCATTTGGGTACTCTACTATGGCTCCTAGTTTGCAGTCATCTGTGAACTTCGTTAGCTAAAGGCCTTCTGTGTTAGCCTGTACTTCAGAGAAGTAGATACCAAACAGGAGTGGTCCCAGGGCTGAACCCTGTGGTACTCCACTTGTCACTGGTTTGAAGTCAGATTTGGAATTTGCAACTTTTACAGTGTGGGTTCTGTCAGTGAGCCAGTTGGCAACCCATCTTGTGATATAGAGATTTATACCTAGTTTAGTGAGTTTAGCTATAATTTTAGAATGGGAGATGGTGTTGAAAGCCTTGGCGAGGTTAGGATAGGCTGTGTGAACCGCCTTACTCTCATCTACGGCTTTGGTGACTGCTTCAAAGAAGTTGATCAGGTTCAGGAGACATGATCTGCCTTTCACAAACCCGAACTGGGTGGGATCCAGAGTTTTGAGGTTACCAATGTCTTGGTTTATGAGTTTCATGGCCTTACAGACAGGCTAATAGGGCGATAGTTCCTGGGATCAGTGGTGGCTCCCCCTTTGTGGAGTGTGGAGAAGTTGATCCAGGACATTGGAATTTATGAATTCCAGAAAGCGTTGAGTGAAGGAGTTGGTACATGAGTAGTTTTCCCAGTTAATGGTGGTGTAGTTGAAATCACCCATTATTAGGGTGTTTGGTTGAACCCTAATATTTTCCAGTATATCAAGAAAAGAGGAATGGGAATCCGGGCATGGTGGGGGATCTGTAGCAAGCTACAATTTGAATTGCAGTTTTGCCCAGAGTTAGTTGCACTTGGATAACCTCAGATGCATTATGCTGAGCAACTACAGTCTTAGCAAAGAGTCTTTAGTATATGTCTTTTTTTCTGTATAATGATCTACAGAATACCCTGATAAAATGAAAAAAAGAAAATTTCCTCTTGCTGGAATTTGTGTTGCTAGGCTGAAGGAAGGCAAGTATTTCAGTCTAGTACATTGTAGTTGGTTTTACTACATTTGCTGAAGGTGAACCAATACCTGATTTTTCAGCAATCACTGCTTATTTCTTTGAAACTACAACACAGTGTCCAAATCCCTCTCCCCCATGAATTTCATAAGGTAAGCAATTGAAGATAAAATTAATTTCCCCTGAAAATGGTAGTTTCTGTTGATTTGTTTAATTTTTGGAGCACTTCCAAAGGAATGTATTTAAATTTATATGGAGAAAGAACATTTATTGTTCATAGTCAGTCTTTTGGAATATTATGCTTGAATGACCTGACGTTACACCTAAGTGTTTTCATGGTGCATGCAGTAATATTGCTGGATTGGATTAATTTGTGATGTGGTTCTGTACCCACTTACCCAAGTTAATACAGAAGCAATGAAAGAAGTAAGAGGATTATGGTTAAATATTTCAAATTCTGCTGATAACAAATCTAAGAAGCAATTAAAATACATTAGACTGATGGCCTGCCTTTGAAATCTTTGTCTGTTTCTGTTTGTGATTCAAAACCAGGTGGATGTAAGTAAAGAATTCATTTATGTTCTACAGCAAATGTGTGTACATGAAACAAATGTTATGTACAAAGCTATCATAATGCCTGTTTCTACACATAATCTAAAGTAGCTTAATTTCTGGAACAAAGGCAGGCATAATTGAAAGCGCTACATTCTCTAGAAAATGTTTTCAACAGACGCTGCACTCTGCATATTCCAATGTATTGTGGTGTTTTATTGGATGCAGGGTCAGCTTTTTTGATTGATAAGTTGGTAGATGAATGCAAATACAAGAGAATCTTTTAATAGCTTGCACATCATATCAGATTCTTCATCACCTTTGCCTTCTTTTGTTCGGGGCAATAAATTCTTATTATTCAGGAAGATTACCACTTTTCAGACCTTGTCATTCAATAATCATTCTCAGAATGATGAGGCTTTACAAAATAGAAGAGTTTTAGCAGTTTATATCTCAGAGTAATACCCAGAATACTGCTTTCTCGGGTTTATATTAGAACTTCGAAGTTTTACAACTTTGAATGTTCTAATATCGACCGGTGTTCAGCAAAAGCTGAAACTATCGAAGCAACAGAAAACCATATTTTTTCCTAGGGAATGAATTTGGTTGTCCGTTTCGCTTGCTTCAATATTTTCAGCGCTGTGGTGGAAATTTGCAGGTCGGGTTCAGAAAAGTGTGCGATTGAGTGCAGGTTAGATTAGTTCGGGTGCGGGTTAGGTATGTGTGCGATTGGGTGGAAGTGAGGGTTAGGGCAGGTTAGGTGAGTTAGGGTGCAGGTTAGGTATGTGTGCTATTGTGTGGACGTGAGGGTTAGGGCGGGGTAGGTGAGTTAGGGTTGGGGCGCAGGTGAGGTGAGTGTGCGATAGTGACGGACCTTAGGGTTAGGGTTTGGCTTAAGGTAAGTGGATAGTTAGTGGTGTGTGTATAGTTTAGTGTAAGGTTAGGTGTAAGAGTGTGGATTGCTGTTTGTTTGGTGTGCTTGCGTTGTGTGTATGTGTTTTGGAACAGCAAATTTTTTCCCTAGGAAAAAATTCGCTGTTCTTTATGTTTGATGTTTTCAGCTTTCGCTGAATAGGGGTCAATATTAGAACATTTGAAGTTTTGAAACTTCGATGTTCTAATATAGACCCGCTTTCTCTACCACAAGCAAAGGAAGCATCTCTAAATGACTCCACCTGTACTGCTGTGCTAATAAAGCCTTCCATTATGTAGAATAAATCTTCATTTTAAACTGTATGATTCTCACCACTAATCAAGTATAATTAGTAGGAAATAAATTAGCTTGATTTCAAGAGAAGTAACACTCGTTGTCCCCAAATAGATATTTAATAAGGCTCTTGAGGTTAAAATCTATGTTCTCTTGGGACCTCTCTTCTTGGACCAGTTTTGTCAATCTTAAAGCCTCTACTTGAAAGGGTGAAACTTACTAAAACACTTGACAGCTAAGAGGGTTAGGGGAGGGTATTTCTAATATCCCAGCTGAAGGGGTTTTATTCAAGTTTTTTTTCTGTTCCATAAGAAGATGAAAAACCGAGATCAGTTATAGACCTCTTTTTCTGTGAACAGGTATTTGAAGTTATAGAAATTTAAAATGATAACGCTTCATTCTTTGGTATCTCTTTTTGACCTTTGGAAATTGGTTGTCACCTTCTGAACTGAAAGATGTATAGTGACAAACTGCAGTCATTCCTCCTCGCAGGAAGATGTTTAAATTCAAAGTTGGAATCTATCTGTTCCAATTTGTAATCCTGACATTTGGTTTAGTGATTTATTTTTGACTTTTCTTCGGTCAGTTTGCTTCAGGCATTTTTATTATTATTTTAACCCCAGCAATGCAGCATTTTGGAAAAACACTTGTACATAACTTGTTCATTTCTACATAACTTTCTGATTAGGCACTTCTCAGAAAGTATTCAAAATGCTGACCTTAACAGGAGGCATTGTCTAGATGTGACAGGGATACTTTTAAGGACCCCCTAAGCCCAATGGATATGCCTTTCTTCGATGAAGCTGTGCCAGAAGCAACTAGTGGCATAGAAACCATTTCTGCAGAAGGGGTTATGGTGATAGTTAAACACTTCCATGGCTACAAGGCTGTGTGAGTGGATGAAATCTACCCAGGGTTTCTAAAGATGTAAGATATCACTGGAGTTTCATGCTTAGTTTGTCTTTCTAGAGTTCTGTGGACCGTGGAGGCAGTACCGTTAGAATGCAAACTAGGGTTGTGGTCCTCATTTTCAGAAAGGAGGGAAGGAGAGCTGTGATTAAGTTCTGCATAAGTCATACTCCTAAGCTTTCCTGGAAAAGTTGTGATGGCATGATGGAAAGGAAATTTTATCTGCTAATTGAAACTCTGATTCAGGAGTGTAGATGAAACAGTTGATCTTTGCCCTTGCATGGAAATTAGATGGGTCTTTGGAGACCAGTATGGTTTAGATGTGATTGGTAGTTCTTGTGCAGGTATTCATAGTGTACCCTGGAATGTATGAAAGGTGATATAGCACTGTGAACTTTTGGGCTTGCTGTTTGCATGCCATTCTGTGCTCTACATAGGTTCATAGCAGATACTAGTCTATTATTATGCAGGCTATTTATAAGTCTAGACAATCACCATAGGTTAGAATTAAACCCTGTACTTTGTATTTGTGAGTTAAAAACTTTAATAACCCCCCCCCCCATTATTTGCGGAGTGAGAACTGTATCCAGATTTTCAGTATTAAGCTGAATATATCCATGGTAACTTTAAGGGTTTGTCAAGGGTATATTTTGTTTCCCCTCCTTTTTGTGGTTTTATGGCCAGGATAGCAAATATTAGGAGAGTATCATGTTTGAGGATATGAAGGCTGCATCTTCTTATTGTTTGCAGATGGTAATGCCTTCTTGGTTTTGAGTGACTTTGACATTTCGCATGCATTAAATGAGTTTGCTACTAATTGTGAAGTGGCTATAATGAAAATCAGTGTGAAGTGGTTATAATGAAAATCAGTACCTCAAAATCAGAGGTTATGATTTTGATTTGAAAAAAGAAGTGGCTTGATAAATGCAAGAATGAGAGGCGCAGCTACCTGATGTAAAGGAGTTTAAGTATTTTGAAGTTCTCTTCGTGTTTAGAGGGACTGGCAGAATTACTGTATATGGATGAAGTGGCAACAACAGTGCAACCTTTGTACCTCACCGTGGTGGTAAAGTGAATGCGAAATCATGGGATGTAGGTGTGAAATTACTAGTGAATCTGTGTCTGTATGTATCCTCACCTATAGTCATGAGATGTGAATAGTAAGTGAAAGGATCAGGAGGCAAATATGAGATTTCTTTGAGGTGTAGCTGGAATCGCTTTCTGTGATTTGAGTGATGAGGTAAGCAGCCCAGGAGAATCTAGGAGTCACTGCCTGTCTGGTATTGAGAAACTTAAAATGCCTTGGGCAGCTCCTGGCTCCTGCATGATTAGTATGAGGCATGACTCACAGTAAGGAGGCCTTGTGGCAGACTCCGCACATCTTCATGAAGTTGTATCTCAGCTTACAGGAAAGGATATGACAGTCCTGCAGGATAAAATGTTGACTGTTACTGAAACAGGGAAGTCTGGTATGTTCAGCTATAGCTGTAACCATGACTTGTGGCTTAAAAAAATATGGATGGATTACCTTTTTATTCATTTTCATGTGCCTCATTTTATTTTCTTGCCAGTGAGCTGCTTAGTGATAGTTATATCATTCCTATGGTCCTTGTGTAGACTATAAATTTTGAGAAGCAGGGTTTCTTGACAGGGCAGAGAAAGACTTTTTTTGCTGAGTGTAGCACTGCATTCATTGCTACAAGACAGCTTTTAACTCAGTTGTGAGTTTTCTAAAACTTTTTGGTTGTATATCAGTCAGTATCCTCATGATTCCCACTGCTAAGCTGGGTGGGAGAAAGTTTCAGAATTAAATCGCAAGCCGACATCAAACCTGCTTTATCTATGTCTTCTTTGTACTGTAGTCCTTAAAAAAAAAAAAAAAAAAAAGTTGGTGACTGGTGCATTTCGAGGTAGAATCCAATACAAATTTTCCTGCGGTGCCATCTTATAATTTTTCTTACTGTGGCTTCCTTGGATTCTTGCTGCAGTGCATATTTCAGGGATGTTTCTGTTCAGAAAATGTGGGACCGTTTTCAAGTGAAGATGCATAAGTGGTGGTGTTTCTAGCTCTTAAGGCATTTGAAGTACGTTTTCCCATAACAGTTTTAGAACCCGAATAAATGATTGTTTATATGTATATTTTTATATCTATATCTATATGTATATATATATATATATATATATATATATACACACACACACACACACACACAGATATATATATATATATATATATACACACACATATATATATATATATATATATATATATATATATATATATATATATACCCACACACTTCACAAACTACAACATGTTAAAGTTCTTAAGAGCTCCTCAGTGGCAAGGCTGTCAGCGTATGATCACAGTATCAGCTACTTCTGTGGAGAAAATTCTAAAGCTCACTTCTTTGTCTTCTTTCGGCTTTTCCCGGGTAGGGGTTGCCACAGCGGATCACCTGTCTGCTCATGATTGGCAGTGCAGTTTTACGCTGTTGAGTTGCCAGCCCAGCGCCCAACCTTCCACAGAAAGCACACACACGCACTCACACCTAGGGCCAATTTAGAGTGTCCAATACACCTACAGCCCGCACAGAAGGCACCCCAGCCGAGGATCGAACCAGAGAACCTTTGGCTGTGAGGCGACAATGCTAACCGCTGCACCACCGCGGCCGCCCAAAATTCTAAAGGTCAGTACTTTTGCAAAATAGTTTAGTGCCTTTTATGATGCCTAAATCAGGATACATCTAAAATGTCTTTGAATCAGACGTTTCACAAGTAAATTACAAATAGAATACATTGCTATGCATATCAGAAATAAGTTATGGTTAGTCTTGTTTATTAACGGTGCATGTATGTAGGAGGCCATCTAAAAATGGAAATAATGGTATACTCTTGACTTAAAATTATGTTTGTACATTATACCATTTTTCAGATAAACCCATTAGTAGATTTGTTTGTATGAATAAGTGATACCCATTTGTAGTACCTTTTAGCTGTTGGTATAATGTACCATCAAAATTTGAAAAACAGGAAAAACGAATCTCATAGTTTCCAAAATACAATTTACAAATTGCATCATAACCTAAAAATATCTAAGTGCTAATACTATCTTTAAGCCTTATAGATGTTTACAAAATGACTACATCTATAGAAACAATATACATATCCAGTATAGAACACTCTGAAAAATAGCCTTCTCTATGTACCTCCTTAGATTCTCTTTTGCAGAGAGTTCTACAAACATCAGCAAAAGAACTTCATGAATGACCTTTTTTCCAGTGTCATCTGTGAAGGGCATAGCCTTATAGCCTTACAAACTCTACTTCCACACATCCTAGGTTAGCCTTTAAACTTCTTTCTTGCAGTCTGTCATGCTCATCTTTGGAAATGTATGTATTGCTTGGTTTGGTTGACAAACCTCCTTAGAAATCCACCATTGACAGAACATTAAATATAGCACTTTTTTGAAAAAAAAAATTTGAGCCCCGTAAAGAGGATCTCATAACATCCTTTGAATTTGAAACGTTGGCAAAGCTTCCCTTTCAGCTAGCATACACAGTCTTTTAACATTCCTGAGCTAGAAGATTGTACTTGTATTGTATATTATTTTAGATAAGGTTTTGAATAAGAGGTTTTCAGAATTTCATGTGCTTTGATTTGTACACAGTTTTAATGAAGAAAGCATAGCTTTATTTATCAATCCTTCATTCTTGCCTAAAGTTGTGTCATATCTCGTCTAAATGTCAACCTGGATTGGACTAAAGAAAACTGAAACACTAATTAGGTTTATTAATCTCTCTTTTTCTAATGATTGAATTATCCAGTGGGAAGGAAAACCAGGATAGCTATTTTTCAGTGAATTATTCTGTAGTTGCAGCTGCAGACCTCATCTAGAACCAGTCAGTGTCATTCTTCTGGAGCATTAATGGCTTATATTCAGTGAAGTACCTTTGACAGCCACTTTGCAGGTTAAATATGGTGTCGAAAGCTGGAGTGGTTTTGATACAGTTTTTGCCGTGGACATGCTTGTTGGAGCCTGCAATTGAAATTCTGATCTATAGCTTGTAACTGTGAAGGCAGGACACTATTATAGTACATTTGTGTGAGGTGCTCACCATAACAGTTGATGATTGAAGTGTCCCTGTCTTCAGAGTAGTGCAGTACCCTTTTCATTATGTTGCTTTATTTTCTCTTTCAACTCTTTTTTTTTTTTTTCTTTTTGTTAGTCCTATGAGGTATAAAATTTAATTACTGAGTTTACTCAAATTTGTATACCTGTGTTCCACCACCAGAATATCACAGACCTTTAGTATTAACTTTGGAGGTAGGGGTGTGATGTTTCCACCCATGCTTATACCATTTTGATAATTGGTTGGTTTGGATGAGAAGTGAACAAGACTTCTTTGATACTGGCTAAACTTTTAGCTGAGATTCATTTGATACTGGACCCTTGTATTGTTTTTGCTGCATAGCAGATGTTGTCTAGTCAGTTATTAGAGACCTTTTTTTGTAGAAAGGGGTTGCTGGGGTTGGTACAAGTCAAATGTCTCTGATAATCACACCATCTTTTACAGGGAACCCCTCCTTTTTGTGATCCCCTCATCTCCTTTCAGTTCTGCAGCCAGTCCTCTCCTCGGGTGTCGCATATGATTTAGCTGCAGGTATTTTTCCCTAGGGACTGTTCCTCTTTACCACAGCATGGCTGTGAATGTCCTTCTATTTCACTGTTGCAGTATTCGTTACAATAGTGATGCCCTGCCAATGGCAGCCCAGCGTGCATCCAGTACACCAAAGCCTTTAGGTTGCTTTAAGATCCACTTTACATCGCATGTATGCTCCCCACTTATAGTTTACGGCATTAAGGTGACATCTGGATGTACCATCCTCAGAACTTCTTTGCCGCCAGTCTGAATTCCATCTTTTGATCGTTAGCCTGAATGCCTGATTTGTTGTTGGTTCACCAAGCCATTTCAGATAAGTGCCCTGCTGGGGTGCTTGCTCTTCTCTTTTTTCCTTTTGTGTTGTTTCTTGTGGGATTCATGTTGTCCAGAAAGGGTAAATGCCAGTGTAGGAGACAGACTCCCCATGAACACTGTCACGAGCAGTGCTTGTTTTGTGCCAGTGCTTCCCATGACCATACATCCTGTTCCATTTGTCAGGTGTTCATCCCAAAGACCCTCTGTAGTTGGCTTTACTCTTTGGCCCTGTATTTAGAGAACTAACATCTTAACCTTTTAGTGAAAGACACTATGGTGGGAATTTCCCACTCTGAGGGTTAGCTGTCCATGAAGAAGAAACCAAGAAGTGTAGGTCTGATTCTTCCACTGTGATAGCCAGGTATCTCTCACAAGGCTAGTGAAAGCCCAGAGGATTGCCTGGCTACTGCGTTGGATTCCTTTGCTGCAACTGCTTCAGAGGCTGACATGGATCCACCCTCATGCACATCCCTGGGGTACCTTGCAGATGTCCACTTAAAATGCACATGGGGATCTGTGGCTGATTATCACTGAGGGGCGAGGAGTGTTCCTCAGTTTTTGGTTAGAGAGGAAGTTCTGACTACATTTGTAGAATATTGGCTGGCATGTGAGCCTTCCGAGTGTTACAGGACAGATGTCCCATTCGAAAAGAAACAAAAAAACAAAGCGTGTTTCTCCTACTCCTGAGGACCCTCAGAGCGAATGGCAGAATTTTGCTCAGGATTTGTTTTCTGCTCTTATGGCTTTGAAACCTCCTCAAGGAGTTTTTGTTTTTGCTCCCCTTGGTCCTCTACTCCTCTTAAAAGGCCTAGGGAACAGGATTCCTCTGAAGACAAGGTGGTTTCAGATGAGGAATCACTTGCTTATTTCTCTCAGATTCCTTCTTTAGATTATGGTTCTGAGGAGGAGGAGAAAACTAGTCATGACACTCCCTTTGAGGAGATTTCATTTGGTGACACAATTTCTATGATGGAGGAATTTTTTAAATGAGATTGTGCTCAGATTTCTGATGTGTAGAAAAGGTATTCCAAACTTCTGCATATGCATTCTCCCAGACCTTCTGTTGTCCCTCCTCTTTTGGCTGCCTTGTTGGATGTCTTTTCTACTGCGTCTCAAGCTCCAGACTCCCAGCCCCCTGCTCCAAAAAACCTGGTAGGTTTTATAGGATAATAAGAACAAAACTGATAACACCAAGAAGAGTAGTTCCAGAACCGCAAAGTGAAGACAATAGTTCGTAAAAAAGGTAAGTCCTTTATTAGTTGCCAAGTGGTAAAAATCCAAAGACAGTTGGTACAAAGCAGCAAAATCAGACCAAATGGTAAAATCCAAAGTCAGTAGGTACAGAACAGCAAAATCAGACAAGCGCTTTCGCTTGGAGAATGCCAAGCTTTTTCAAGTCAAAACAGTTGCCTGCAGTGAGGCAACTGTTTAAATGAGGATATTAATTAGTCACATGTTTGGTTAGAGCTGAGTTGCATTAAGAAACAATTGAGACTGTTTTGAGCAAGGGAACAGCCAAATAATAAAATGAAACATTAAAATGTGCATAGGTTAAATTGACATTGCATTGTTTATACATGACTGGTAAACCAAGTGAGTGTTATGATGAAATTAAAAACTTTGCTTGTCCAAAAGGTTTGGATAGAAATACAAATACAAATACAAGTGGAAGTTTAAAAAAAGCTGTGTGTGATCCAAGTGAGTTTGAAATCAGCAGTCCTGTGTAATGTGAAAATCAATGTAGTACTGTTATATTAGCCTTAAAAATAGATGTTATGATGCATATGAATTTGCACTACTTGGTGACTTGGGGCAAGTGTGTTCAATGGGCAAAGAAAGTGTGTTGAAAAATAGTGAAAATAGGATGAGACATGCTATAATCTAGCCCTTCTGAGCTTCAGAACCGAGCCTATACTAAGTGTGCCATTCCACTTGTATTTGTATTTGTATTTCTATCCAAACCTTTTGGACAAGCAAAGTTTTTAATTTCATCATAACACTCACTTGGTTTACCAGTCATGTATAAACAATGCAATGTCAATTTAACCTATGCACATTTTAATGTTTCATTTTATTATTTGGCTGTTCCTTTGCTCAAAACAGTCTCAATTGTTTCTTAATGCAACTCAGCTCTAACCAAACATGTGACTAATTAACATCCTCATTTAAACAGTTGCCTCACTGCAGGCAACTGTTTTTGACTTGAAAAAGCTTGGCATTCTCCAAGCGAAAGCGCTTGTCTGATTTTGCTGTTCTGTACCTACTGACTTTGGATTTTACCATTTGGTCTGATTTTGCTGCTTTGTACCAACTGTCTTTGGATTTTTACCACTTGGCAACTAATAAAGGACTTACCTTTTTTACGAACTATTGTCTTCACTTTGCGGTTCTGGAACTACTCTTCTAGGTTTTATAGGATGCCTGAGAATTGCAAATTCCTATATATAGATGTCCTTCAGCTGACCCTTCTGTGGTGTCTGTGGCATCTGACCAGCCTTCTCAGTTACTGCCTTCTACAAAGCTTCCTTCTTCTGATAAAGACAGCAGGGCTATGGAAAGGCTAGGTAAGAAGGTTTATACCTCTGCTAATTAACTTTCAGGGCTGTGAATTATCAGACCCATACGTCCAGGTATATTTTGACTCTTGTTTTCTCAGGCCTGTCAAGTGATTTCTAAACTTCCTGATTCTGAAGGGAAGACATCTGCTCTACCCTTGTTGGGGCCTTCTTCTCAGGTGGCTCAGCAGTCTGTTAAGTGTAGTTATGATGCAGCTGATGCTTCTTCCAGAGCTGCTGCTTTTCATTCTGTGATGAGGAGATATTCTTGGCTTCTGCTTCAACCTTTGCCTGATGATATCAAGGCTAAGTTGATGGATGCTCCTCTGGATGACAATTCAGTCCAACTGCTGCTGATTTGTTTAAGTCTCTTCAGGGTAAGGGCAAGGCTTTATAGGAACGTAAACATGTATTTGTTTCTCCTGTGCCTAAATTTAACAGAAATTATCCTAAAAAGCCAACTTTGTTCATAGAGAGTCTTGACCTCCTCATAAGGGTAAAAAAGGGATGTAAAAGGGCTCTTCCTTCTAAAGTTACACAAACTCCTGTAACACAGAAACCTCCCTTTTCTGACAAACGAAATGCTCTTTGACTTATCCTGTTCCTTTCAGCCACATTCCTCCTTCTCTTCTTCTTTCCCTCTCCCTTCCACTTTGGTTAAAGATTACTCCAGATTCTTGGGTTCTGTCCATTATCTGCCTAGGGTATTACATGGTATGGAAATCTCTTCTCCTTTCATGGAAATTCCTCAGCTCCCTCAGGAACAGCTGACTTTCTTTCCAGAGATGCTTCGGGATCTTTTGACTCAGGAAACTATTCAAGAAATCCCATTCTTTCAAAGGGGGAAGGGATTGTACTCCTAAATGTTTTTGGTTCCCAGGAAAGAGAGCACTTGTAGACCCATTCTAGACCTTTCTCACTGAAACACCTTTCTGAAGTTGGATGCTGTCCCTTAAGACTTTGTTCCCTCCACTGCTTCCTCGGCTTTTCTAGTGTCTGTGGACCTCATGGATGCTTATCTTCACATTTCTATTCATCCCCTTTCCAGGAAATTTTTACATTTCTTTCTTGCTTCCTGGCATTTTCAGTACTCTTCTTTGCCCTTTGGCCTTTATACTGGCCCAAGGGTATTCACCAAATGCTTTGCTCCTATGAATACTTTTTGCAGTCTAAGAGGGATACAAGTCTTCCCTACTTAGACGATCTTCTGTTTCAGGCATGCTCTCCAGAGATTCTACTGCTGCAGTTTCCCTCCTTCAAAGCCTGGGATTCACTATAAATTTTTAAAAGTCCTTTCTAACTCCTTCAAAGGATCATGTATTTCCAGGGTGCAGGATTCAGACAACTCCAATGCTGGCATCCCTGTCTCCTCCCAAGGCTTTGACTCTCATTTTTTTTTTCAATTCCTTCTGTCTCTGGCCTTAATCACAGCTAGGGAGTTTCTGAGAGCTCTAAGTTTTTATGGCCACTACCGTTCCTATGCTCCCTTTTGCCAAACTCCACATGAAAAAACTTCAGTGGTTTCTAAATTCATTTTGGCTTCAGCATTCTCATCCTTTGGACTTCTTAGATGTTCTTCGTGTTTCACTGTTGCAGTCATTACATTTGGGTTATCTGCTTGCAGATAGCCCTCAGTCGGCCTGATTAACAAAGTCTTGGGTCCTGTGTCGGTTGCTGTCCCTTCTTCCATGACGTCAGGTCGTCAGGGGTATAAAACATGCAATCAACGCCATTACATCAGTTTTTCTTGCTCCAGATGTCGCATGCCCCCCCTAGTGGGAAGCAATTAAACATAAAAGCTCAAAGATATACTTCCAACAAAAAAGCAAATACACCAAAAAGGCTTTCTTGCCGTGCGATGCCTGAAGCAGAAGCAGTTCGACTTTGTTCCGTCCGACTCCTGAAATTTTCGTTTTCAAGTTTCAGAACCAAAGTCTTCAACTAAAGCTTAGTACCCCATTGGGGAAACGTTTTCTTGCTCCTTACCAATGTCAGTAAAAGTTAATAATTGTATTACTTGTGGAAAGCAAATACCTCATAAAAATTTTCATTCGTACTGTATTCCTTGCCTAGGCCCTAACCACGTTGTACCTTGCTGTTAGTTTTTTGCTTTATTTAATCAGCACACTATCCATCGTCAGTATATTTTCGCCTCTAAATATTTCGGTTCTCTGTTTAATTATCCAGAAATGTCATTGGTTAGCCATCCAACTACCGGGATTCCGAAAAAATGCAAAGATAAAGACAGACACAGGCTACCGAGGTCCAAAACTGCCGACGACGCTTCTCCTAAGCCAGTTGCCAGTTTGTTGGTACTCCTGCTGCTTCTGATTCACAGGCCTCTACTGAGACCCATTCGGAGTCCGGTATACCTTCAGCTGTGGAACCCGCGGATGTCTCTACCTTGGATAGGTCCGGAGCCTCTGTGCAGGCACTGGCTTCTGAGGATGTATTCAGACCTATGGACTTGCATATTAAATCGACGCCTCCTTCATTACTTAGGCCTAAATCTCGATCCACATCTAAAAAAATAATGCCCAGGCCACATGCTCAAGCCTCTATGCCTAAAAAACAAATGATAAGAATGGCTGAAGATCTAATAACTCCAATCAGGGGTAGCCACCCCCCCCCCCCCATTCTAAGAGGCCTAGGACTGAAATTGATTTTTAATCTTCTGATCAGGATTCTGTTTTTTCTGACTCTTCTAATGATCTGGATTTGCCCTTACCTACTTATGTGGATTCTGATGCAGAGGACTCTATTCCCTCTGCTTCCTCTCCTGAAGATTTTTCTTTTGGGGAAACCTTACATACTGTAAGGGAGCATTTATTCCTCCTGTACTAGACATTTGTGATGATGCTTTCTCAGAATCTAGTTCGGCCCCTGATTCCCTGCCTCCTGCTCCCAGAAAACCTGACAGATACTACAGGGTCCCTGAGTCCCACAAGTTTCTTTTCAACAATCCTATTGCATATCCAGAGACTATTTCACAGGGGCCCCAAGGGTATTAAGGCTTCTACTGCTAAAAATCCTACCCCTTCTGACAGAGACTCCAGGGCACTGGATAGATGGGGTAAGAAGGTTTACACTTCTGCAACCTTGGCCATTAGGGCTTTAAACTGCCAGTTTCATATGTTAAAATGTCAGCACTGTTATTGGACTGCTTAAACAGAAAATGATGTTGATTCCTGACTGTGTGGAAAATAAAGAATTACAGGATTTAATGCATTCTGCTGAACAATTTGGAAAACATACTTTGCAATGTGGTTTTGATTCATTAGAGGCCTCTTGCAGGACTGCTGTTACTGGGTCTGTGCTCAGAGGGCATGCTTGGATTAAGGAGCAATCTTTGCCTGATCATGTTAAAGCTAAATTGTTGGATGCTCCTTTAAATCAGGACCGCCTATTTGGCAACAAACCTGAGGAAGTTCTTAAAAAGATGGAAGATAAAGCTAAATCTATGCAAACTGATAAAGATTTTTTACAAGTTCAGCCTCTTAGATTTAGTAGGCACTGGCCCTATAAGAATTGGTGTTTTCCAGCCCCTTCCAGGTCTTCTCAAGCCAAAGCCAGACACAGCAAAACCCCCAGGTTTCATTCCTAGGGGACTCACAGAACTAAGCAGTGGGGGGCCACCACTTCCAAGTCTGGGAATAATAAGGCTCCCCCTATTGTAAACTGTCTCAATGACTTTCTTTTAAAATTTCCAAGCACTTATCAACTGACTGCCCCTTTGGGGGGAAAGATTGCTCTTCATGCAAAGAATTGGGAACTCATTACCCAGGACAAATGGGTTTTAAATATAGTGTCCCAGGGATGCAGATTTCTCTTTCGCATGTCGCCAACAACAAGTGGGTGGCTGGACCTATCCCCAAATCAGTGGGCAGAGGCCAAAAAACAAGTACTTTCTCTCTTAAGCATGAGGGCTATTCATCTGGTACCAGAAGAGGAAAAGTGACAAGGTTTCTACTCAAGACTTTTCCTGGTACCCAGAAAAGACAGTTCATGGCATCCTATCCTGGACCTGTCTACTCTAAACACCTTTTTGGAGATTCCAAAATTCAAGAAGGTGACTGTTCACCAATTACTTCCTATGCTAGGAAAAGATTCCTGGTTGGCAACACTAGATTTAAAAGAAGCATACCTACACATCCCAATCAGGGAATCTTGCAGAAGATACCTACGCTTCAAAGCAGGCTACATGCTTTATCAGATGTTCTTCGTGTTACACTGCTGCAGTCATTACACGTGGGTTATCCTGCCGTCAGGCGGTCCCGCAGTCGGCCAGAGTTCCAAAGTCTTGGTCCGGCGTCGGTTGCTGTCGCCTCTTCCCTGACGTCAGTGCGCCAGGGGTGTATAAGACGCATCCGACGCCATTTTCTTCAGTCTTTCTTGCTGCGCGGTGCCCGAAGCAGAAGCAGTTCGCAAGTGCCTGTCGGCCGACTCCTGAGATTTTCGAAGTTGAATTTCGGATCCGAAGTCTTCAATAAAGCTAAGTACCCCGTTGGGGAAACTTTTTTCTTGCCTCAGACCGATGTCAAAAAAAGTTAATAATTGTATTTCTTGTGGGAAGCAAATACCTCGTAAGGACTTCCACTCTTACTGTATTCCATGCCTAGGCCCTGATCACGACGTCACTAGTTGTCGGTTTTGTGCTAGATTTAACAAACACACTATAAAAAGACATTTTGATTTTGCTTTGCACTACTTTGACCGAAGGTTCAGTTATACTATGCCGTCGGATCAACCGACGACCACATTTCCGAAAAAACGCAAAGAAAGGATAAAGACAGGCATCCAAGGTCCAAAACCGACGACAAAACCTCTTCTAGGCCAGTCGCCGGTTCTCATTGAGGCGCTTTCGCAGCCCCTGACACCTGCTACCTCAGAGCCACAGGCCGCCTCCGACTCCCACGTGGAGACAACTAGGCATCTGGAAACTCAAGGTATTGGGCCTACGGAAACTAATCCCTCAGATGGGTCCGGAGCCACTGAGCAGGCATCGGCTTCTGAGGGTGTTTTAAGGCCTTCACAACTTACCATTAAATCAACAGCCAAGACAAAGGTACCATTAAAGACAAAGAAGCAAGTACAGCATTCTCCTGGACAGTCCTTCATGCCTAAGAAACAGATGCTTAAAATGGCCGAAGACCTCATTACTCTAATCAGGGGTTCCCATCCCCCTCCTGAGAAAAGGCCTAGGCAGGATACAGACTATGATTCCTCTGATCAGGTTTCAATTTCCTCTGATTCCTCTTCAGACCAGGGATATTCTCTACCCCCCTATGAGGAATCTGATGCTGAAGAATCTATCCCTTCAGCCTCTCCTCCTGAGGATTATTCTTTTGGGGAAACTTTACATACCATGAGGGAGCATTCCCATTGGGAAAGTCAGGATTACTCAGAATCCAAGAAAAGGCTCAGGGATTTCCTTTTATTGCCTCAGCACAGGCCCCTGGCTATTCCGCCTGTGCTCGATATTGTGGATGATGTGTTCTCTGAATCCAGCTTATCTCCTAATTCTTTGCCCCCTGCACCAGCCAAGCCAGTTAGGTATTATAGAGTCCCTGACTCTCACAAGTTTCTTTATGAAAACTCTTCTGCTGATCCAGAAACTATTTCCTAGGGTCCAAAAGGGGTTAAGGCTTCCATTGCAAAAAATCCAGTACCCTTTGACAGAGATTCCAGAGCTTTGGATAGATGGGGGAAGAAAGTTTACACTTCTGCAACTTTAGCAGTAAGGGCTTTAAATTGCCAGTTTCACATGCTTAAGTACCAACAATATTTAATGGCTCAGTTAAAACAGAAAATGCTTGCAAGCTCAGAAGCTCCTGACTGTAAATAAATGCAGGATTTATTGCATGCAGTTGAACAAGTGGGAAAACATACTCTGCAATGTGGTTTTGATTCTTTAGAGGCCTCTTGTAGAGCAGTTACAGGTTCTGTGATTCGAAGACATGCTTGGTTAAAAGAACAGAGTTTACCTGATGATGTTAAAGCAAAATTATTGGATGCTCCTTTACAGCATGGTACCTTGTTTGGTGTTAAGGCAGAAGAGGTGTTAAAGAAAATGGAGGATACAGTTAAATCTATGCAAACAGTCAAGGATTTCTTACAGGTACAGCCACCTCGATTTAGCAGAAATTGGCCAACAAAGAATTCGTCCTTTCCAGTGTTAGACAGGCCACAGAGAAGCAGCTACAGACGCCCAAGAGGCAGATCTCAACCCCAAGGCTCTAACAGACAGCGACAGTGGGGCACCTCAACCCCAAAAGGAGGTGAGGGCAAGTCTCAACCTTACAGGAAACAGTCCCAGTGACTTCCCCCTTCGTACGCCAAGCACTTCCCTTTTGCAGCCCCCTTAGGGGGGAATACTAGCATTTTTTTCGCAAAACTGGCAAACAATCACCCAAGACAAATGGGTTCTGAATATTGTGTCTCAAGGTTACAGGTTCCACTTCCATACTTTACCAAGGCTAAAAGGAATGCCAGACCTGCCACAGAATCAATGGGCAGAGGCACAAAAACAAATTTCAGCCCTCATGGACATGAGATCTATTCAAAAAGTACAACAGGAACAAGGACAAGGATTTTACTCAAGACTCTTCCTGGTCCCCAGAAAGGACAAGGCCTGGAGGCCCATACTAGACCTTTCAATTCTAAATACTTACCTGGATATTCCGAAATTCCAAATGTTGACATTACAGCAGCTTCTACTCATGCTGGGCAAGAAAGCTTGGCTTGTTACTCTGGACCTCAAAGAGGCATACCTGCATGTCCCTATCAGACAAAATTGCAGAAGATACCTCAAATTCAAAGCTGGTACAATGCACTACCAATTCTCTGCACTGCCCTTTGGCTTATCTACTGCGCCCAGGGTCTTTACAAAGTGCCTGGCACCAGTAATTGCATTTTGCAGACAAAAAGGAATTCAAATATATCCATACCTGGACGACTGCCTCATTCAAGCAGCGACAAAGGACATTCTTCTACAGCATCTGGCGTTTGTAAAAAGGTTGCTAATTTCTCTAGGGTACGCAGTAAACAAAAAGAAGTCAAAACTAGCGCCCTCACAACAGATTATATTCCTGGGTGCCAGCTTAAATACAACTGCCCAGATGGCTTATCTCATGCCAGACAACAAATTCATTTAACTCAATATTTTCAATTACTGGCAAAAAAGTCCCATCTCCCTGCAAGAAAAATTCTGCGGGCCCTGGGATTCATGGCATCCTGCATACTACTAATACCATATGCCAGACTGCATATTAGGAAATTACAATGGTACCTAAAAAGTGTTTGGACTCAACAGTCTCACAGTTTAGACGCAGTAATACCAGTGATTCTCTGTCTACAACAGTAGTTTCGATTGTGGGCACAGGCATGTCACCTAAACAAGGGTCAGCCTTTTATCTTACCCACAGCCAGGCAGACTCTAACAACATATTCTTCGGATTACGCCTGGGGAGCACACATGGCAGGAAAATGCATTCAGGACAAGTGGACAACAGACCAGATGCATCTTCACATCAATCAAAAAGAGATGTTGGCTGTTCAAAATGCCCTAACAGCTTTCAAGGACCTTCTGCATCCAGGACAATTATTATTATAGACAGACAACACCACAGCAATGTGGTACATAAACAAGCAAGGGGGCACTCATTCTTATCCCCTATGCAGGCAAGCCATGACCTTGTGGAACACAGCTCTAACGTATCAAGTTCATCTGCAAGCACAGTTCCTGCCAGGAAAGAAAAATACTCTGGCAGACGATCTAAGCAGAAATATCATGGACCATCACGAATGGAAATTGAATCCATAAATCTTCAGTATGGTAACGCAAAAATGGGGATGCCCAGACATAGATCTTTTTGCCTCCCCACTGAATTGCCAACTACAAAAAATTCTGCACAAGGACTTACCACACACAAGCATGGAAAGTTTCTCCCAGAATAAAGGGGAGAAAGAAACTTTCTCCTCTCTTATAGACAGGCAGCTCAGCTTTTTCTTCTACTTGGACAAAACAAAAGCTTTCAGGAAAACTGAGCAACTGTTTGTAGCATATGCTGCAGGATCACAAGGCAAGGCTATCTCGTTCAGCTGGAAAAGCCTAAAAGTTTATGCCTTCCCACCACTGCCTCTCTTTTCAAAGGTACTCCTAAAAGCCAGACAAGAAAAACCACAGATGATCCTGATTACTCCAGACTGGCCACGCCAGCACTGGTACCCAATCTTAAAGAACTTAGCTCAAGCCCCACCATAGATTTTGCCTCAAATTCCACACCTTCTGACTCAACAAAACAATCAGATCCTGCACGGTCAGCTCAAAACCCTTAACCTGGCTGCATTCATTAGTCAAACAGGCAACACATCTCTCTAAAGCTGTTATGGATGTCATTTTGGAGGCCAGGAGGCCTAGCACCAGGAAAGCTTACTCAGAAAAATGGAAGAGATTCTGCGCCTGGAACCAGGCTCAAAGCCTTGACCCTCTTGTCCCAAACATTCCTCAGATTTTACAATACTTAACTGAGATACTGGACAAAGGCCTAGCCTTCTCATCAGTTAAGATCCACGCCTCTGCCATTTCAGCACATTGCAACACGGATCCTCTTTTATTCTCTCATCTCTTGCTAAAGCAGTACCTCAGAGAGGCTAAAAACACAAGACCGCCCCGGAGAGCACCAACACCAACTTGGGACCTCAATTTCATTTTGGAAAAACTGACCCTGCCACCTTTTGAGCCAGCCAATACAGCCGATCTAAAATTTTTATCATGGAAACAGCTGTGCTCCTGGCAGTAACTTCAGCACGAAGAGTCTCAGAGCTACAGACATTAATGGCAGTGGAACCTTTTATAATTTTTCATCAGGACAGGGTTTCTTTAAGGACAAACCCTATCTTTATGCCAAAGGTGGTATCTAGTGTGGCTCTTAACCAAACCATCCATTTGCCAACTTTTTATCCAACACCCCAGAATAAAGGGGAGAAACTTCTGCACTCTTTGTACATAGACAGGCAGCTACGCTTCTACTTGGACAAAACAAAAGCTTTCAGGAAAACTGAGCAAATGTTTGTAGCATATGCTGCAGGATCACAAGGTAAGGCTATCTCAAAGCAGACTATATCCAAATGGATAGGACACTGTATTCGTTACTGCTACACTCAGCATGGAAAATCAGTCCCTAATAACATTAGGCCACATTCCACCAGGGCAACAGCCACTTCAACAGCCTTTCTCAGAGGAGTACCTACCAATGAAATTTTGGAGGCTGCAACTTGGAGTTCAGTGCACACCTTTACCAAGCATTACCACTTGCCTCTTTATTCTAAATCCAGAGCAGGATTTGCCACTGCAGTTCTGCAGGGCCTCATAGCCAATCCCAACTCTTTATAGACCAGCCACCCAACCTTAGCTTTAGGATTCTACCTAAGTATAATGACTGCAGCAGTGTAACACGATGAACATAGCACAGTTTTGTACCTACCATAAATGTAGATGTTCGAGTGTTCACACTGCTGCAGTCCAGGTTACCCTCCCTCCATCCCCTCTGAACTAGCTGGACTTATCTATACCTTTCTATCCTATAAAACCTTTGTGGTGTATTTGCTTGTAACTGAAGGTATTGTTTTTATTTTATATGTATATTTTTTATTAGCAATATGTATTGCCTACCTACTTGGGGGCACCTGACATCTGGGGCAAGAAAAACTGAAGAAAATGGCGTCGGATGCATCTTATATACCCCTGGCGCACTGACGTCAGGGAAGAGGTGACAGCAACCGATGCCGGGCCAAGACTTTGGAACTCTGGCCGACTGCGGGACCGCCTGATGGCAGGATAACCCAAGTGTAATGACTGCAGCAGTGTGAACAGTCGAACATCTACATTTATGGTAGGTGCAAAACTGTACTTTCTCTGCACTGCCCTTTGGCTTATCTACTGCGCCTAGGGTATTCACAAAGTGCCTAGCTCCAATTATTGCATTTTGCAGGCAAAGAAATATTCAAATATACCCATACCTGGATGATTGTCTAATTCAAGCAGAAAGCCAGGACATACTTTTGAATCATCTGGCCTTTGTAAAAAGGGTTCTAACTTGTTTGGGGTACACCATAAATGAAAAGAAATCACACCTGGTACCCTGTCAACAAATTATATTCCTGGGAGTAAGCTTGAATACAATTCGCCAGATGGCTTACCTCATGCCAGAAAAGCAAATTCATTTGACAACCTACTTCAAACAAGTGGCCAC
The DNA here is from genome assembly GCF_019279795.1 of Protopterus annectens. NCBI lineage: Eukaryota > Metazoa > Chordata > Ceratodontiformes > Protopteridae > Protopterus > Protopterus annectens. The sequence continues at coordinate 905,905,899 of NC_056735.1, forward strand.
AAAAACCCTGCTATCTGCAAGACAAATACTGCAAGCCTTGGGGTTCATGGCCTCCTGCATTCTTCTAATTCCATATGCAAGACTGCATATGAGGAAACTACAGTGGTATCTAAAACGCCTATGGTGTCAGCATTCTCAAGACCTAGAAACAATGATTCCTATCATACCTTGCCTACACCTAGAGTTCCTTTGGTGGGCAGAGGCCTGCCACCAAAAAAGGGACTACCTTTCACACCACCCCCTGCCGCCCAAACCCTAACAACAGATGCATCAGACTATGCATGGGGCCTCAACTGGCAGGGATGTGCATTCAGGTCAAATGGAACCAAAGTCAAATGCACCTGCATATCAATCAAAAAGAAATGTTAGCTGTACAGAATGCTCTGCCAGCCTTCAAGGACCACATTCTTCCAGGACAACTAATGGTAAAGACGGATAACACCACTGCTATGTGGTACATAAACAAGCAGGGGGGGTACATATTCTTACCCCCTCTGCAGACTAGCCATGGCATTGTGGAACAAAGCCTTGAGCTACCAAGTGCACGTACAAGCTCAGTTCCTGCCAGGAAAATTAAATACACTGCCAGACGGACTAAGTAGAAACCTCATGGACCCACACGAGTGGAAACTGGAACCAAGGATTTTCATCATGTTGACACGCAAATGGGGGAGCCCAGATATAGACCTGTTTGCCTCTCCCCAGAACTACCAATTGGACAAATTTTGCACAAGGACTCCCCACAAACAAGCCTGGAAAGTGGATGCTCTGTCCTTCAGCTGGAGAAACCGATCAGTCTATGCCTTCCTCCCTCTGCCTCTGCTCTCCAAAGTACTACTAAAAATCAAACAGGACAAACCAAGGATGATTTTGATTGCTCCAGACTGGCCGTGCCAACACTGATACCTCCTCCTGCGCAGTGTGTCACGGTTATCTCCATGGCATGTGCCTCAGACTCCTTTCCTGCTGTCTCAGCAGGAGTACCAGATTCTGCACCCTCAGCTTCCAACACTGAACCTTGCAGCCTGGCTAATTACTTAATCTCTCCTTTACCATCCTTCAGCAAACCTCTGATGGATATCATTTTGATTCTTTGCCTTTAACCAATCTCAAGAGATGAGCACAGCAGCGCCCAATTTACCTCAGATTTTACAATACTTAACTGAGATGATTCACAAGGGCCTGTCTTTTTCCTCCATTAAAATCCACGCCTCAGCCATTTCAGCTCATTATAACACAGAACCTCTCCTCTTCTCTCATCCACTGCTCAAGCAGTTCCTCAGAGGGGCCAAAAATTTGAGACCACCCACGAGAGCTCCAACCCCAGCCTGGGACCTTAACTTTGTCTTGGAGAAACTCAGTCTACCTCCTTTCGAGCCAGCTGCTACTGCAGACTTAAAATTTCTTTCTTGGAAAACAGCTTTCCTTTTAGCAATTACTTCAGCTAGAAGGATATCTGAATTACAGGCCCTTATGGCAGTGGAGCGTTTCATCATCTTTCATGTGGACATCCTTCATGCCCAAGGTGGTATCCAGTGTGGCTCTTAGTCAGTCCATTTATTTGCCAACCTTCTTTCCCAATCCACAGAATAAAGGGGAACGGACACTGCATTCCTTAGATGTGCACAGACAACTTAGATTCTACTTGGATAGGACTACACCTCAAAGGAAATCTGAACAACTGCTGGTGACATTTGCTGCAGGAGCAGAGGGAAGGCTATTTCAAAGCAAACCATTTCTAAATGGATAAGCCATTGCATTCATTTCTGCTATAAGCACCATGGAAAACCTATCCCCCAGGGGATCAGACCTCACTCCACCTGGGCTGCATCTACCTCTACAGCCTTTCTCAGAGGCGTCTCTACCAGGGACAATCCTACAAGCTGCTACCTGGAGTTCTGTACATACTTTCACCAAGCATTATCATTTGCCAATTTTCTCTAAATCCAGAACTGGCTTTGCCACTGCAGTATTGCTGGGCCTTATACTGGCCCAAATGCTATCTGAATTCTTCCTCCCAACCATAGATTTGGGAATCTACCCAAATGTAATGACTGCAACAATGAAACACGAAGAACATAGTACAGTTGTGTACACTTACCATAAATGTAGATGTTCGAGTTTATTCACTGTTGCAGTCCTGGTTACCCTCCCTCCAGCCCCCTAACCTCTTTTGGCTATACCTCTACTTTCCTTTACTATGATTAAAAGCCTTTTTGGTTTATTTGCTTTTTTGTTGGAGGTATATCTTTTAGCTTTTATGTTTAATTGCTTCCCATTGGGGGGGGGGGGGACGTGACATCGGGGGCAAGAAAAACTGATGTAATGGCATCGGCTGCATGTTTAATACCCCTGACAACCAAACGTCATGGAGAAGGGGCAGCAACCGATGCAGGACCCAAGACTTTGTTAATCAGGCCGACTGAGAGCTACCTGCAAGCAGATAACCCAAATATAATGACTGCAACAGTGAATACACTCTAACATCTACATTTATGGCAAGTGTACACAACTGTACTTTCCTCTTCTTCCATGCCTCAAACTGGAATTTCAGTAGTGGACTCACCATTTGACTCTCAGTCCAGGGCTCCCTTTTCAAACCCCTCTTCCCTCTCAGCAGGGGTTCACAGATGATTCAGATGTGGGATGGAGGGCATCCTTCAGTGCCCTAAAGGTGCAGGGTCTTTGGTCACCTCATAAAAGGAAAGACCACGTCAGCATCAAAGAAATGAGACCTCTTCTACTGGCCCTTCAAGCATTCCATCCCCTATTCTCCCCAGAGCCTCTCTAGGTGTTTATAGACAATACCACAGTGATGTGGTATGTCAGCAATCAAGGGGGGATGAGATCTTACCTCCTATGCTAGTTGACTCCTCTACTGTGGGAACTAGCTATCCAGAATCATGTGACTCTTCAGGCAGTTTGTATTCCCTCAGGTCAGAATGTTGTGGCAGACTCTCTGAACAGGTCCGTAACACAATCCCACAAGTAGATGCTTCACAGGGATGTGTTTCTGGGCATTGTCCACCAGTGAGGTACTCCTCAAGTAGATAATTTTGCCTCCCCCGTGAAAAGACAACTTCCTGTTTATTGCACCAGAGTCCCAGGTCCTCTGGGCTGGAAGGTGGATGGCCTCTCTTTTCCTGGAAGGGGATGTTTCTTTATGCCTTTCCTCCCCCTCCCCTGCTCCCAGAAGTCCTATTCAGAGTACAACAGGATGCTCTCAAAATCTTGCTGGTGACTCCTTTTTGGCCCACACAGCATTGGTTCCCTCTTCTTCTGCATTTAGCCAAGGGCAGTCATCACAAGTTACCTCACAGGGTGGAACTACTCGCACAAGACAAGGGATCTGTCATCCATCCTTACCTGTCCACTCTTCATTGACAGTGTGGGTGATAGGATTTTGATTACAGACTCCTTTTCTCTGAGGACTTGCTTAGGGTCCTGCAGGAGGCCCAGACGTCCATAGCTAGGAAATCTTACTTATCCAGATGGAAGAGGTTTTCTGTTTGGTGTCTTTCTCATAACCTGGATTCACTTTCCTTGGATGTTCCTTTGGTTCTCCCTTACCTGTGTGAACTGCTCAGTGCTGGGTTGGAGTATTCTTCTGTAAAGGCCCACTTATCAGCCATTTCTGCTTGCTTGCCTTTATCACCTCCTTTAGCTTCTAGTTTTAGGTTAGGTGTCCTTCATATTGGGCCTCCCACAGGAAGGCTACCCCTCCTTATTGGAATCTTTATTTTGTTTTAAAGAAATTGACCCAAGCTCTTTTTGAGCCTGGAACTTCAGCTTCCTTTCAACATTGTACTTGGAAGACTGTACTTTTGTTAGCCCTTACTTCTGCCAGATGGGTATCTGAGCTTCAAGCCCTTATGGCTTGTCCTTCTTTTAAGTGTTCCATAAGGACAGAGCATCCCGTCTTACTAATCCTTTTATGCCCAGAGGATCCTTTGTTCAGTTGCACTGTTGTGCAGTCTGAATGACAATAAAATTCACTTTGACAGTAGTGAATGGGTCTGTTCATTTGCCCACATACTAGATAAAACTAAGACATTTTATAAATGTGATCAGCTCTTTGTTTTCTTTTATTCTAGATCCTTAGGACTGGCTGTTTCTAAGCAAACTATTTATTTTTGAATTTCTAAAGCCATTTCTTTTTGTTATGGCTTCCATGGCAAGAGCCTTTCTTCTTCTTTTAAGGCTCATTCTTCGGGTTCCTATCGCCTGATCAAAAATTATAAATGACGAACGCGTATTGAGCGAACCGGATTGGTCAAAACGTTGTGTGCATAACAAGGAAATTGCCGTAGGGAATATTTTCCCTTTACTTCAATGCAGTGCGATCTCGGAGTAGGAATATTTAAGTAGCGGGGGTGTGGGCGATGCAGCCTCCCACATGGTGGGCACAGGGGGGCTTGCCCCCCTGCCTACAGCATTGGGGGGCTTGCCCCCCTGCCTACAGCGTTTAGGTAAGTATTTTTTTTTTTATTATTTTATTATATTTTCGAAATTTCAAGCATCGCTCACATGGTGTCGACCATATGGTGTTTGATGTTTGAAACTTTCAACATATAATATAGACCCCATTCTTCTAGGGCTGTGCCTCTTGTGTTTTTTTCAAGAGTTTGAATACTAACTATATTCTTGAAGCAGCTACCTAGACTTGTGTGCATGCATTTACCAAACACTACAAGTTAGATGGAATTTCCAGAGCTAGAGCTGGCTTTGCTAAGGCCATTCTTTGTGGGTACCTAGAAAGCTCTGCTGGTCCATCCTCCTCCCTCTCTTCTTACTGAGTTTTTGCACTCTCACTTTTGTAATGAATACTGCATCAGTGAAATGGAAGAACATGGTACATTTGTGTTAGATCTTACTGTAAAGGTAGATGTTCTTCTCTTCACTGTTGCAGTATTCAGTCCCTCCCTTCTCCCCTGGCTCTTTTCTCTTCTGGATGTACTGGTTACCCCTTTTTGCCTTAGTCTGGAGTTCCTACTCCCTCATTTCTGAAGATGGTACTTCACCTTTATGCCCTATGCTATACATGGGGTGCATACGTATGATGTATGGCATACCGTTATTGTAAGATCCTACACAACTGTACTGTTTTCTGACCTATTTAACATACATGAACACCATGGGTGAGTCTCTCTCCTTAGCTGTACCTTCTTAGAATAGCTTGTGTTTTAGGCAGATGAGATCTTACATGACAGAATCTCTAACTTTCTTTCTGTTTTAAGTAGATGTAGTCCAGGGTCTATCTCTCCTCACTTGGTCTTTAAGGATGCTGTCCTTGTGGCTTAGAATTGCACCCCCATTATGGTAGACCTTTAAGACCCACTCCATGGGTCTTGCCTTATTTTAGGTCATTCTGAGGCTGACACTTATTATTTCTGTAGAGCAGCATGAAACCTGGGACCTCTCTACTAATGTCCACATTTTCCTTGTGCAGACATTCCTGAACACTGGACAAACATTAACATGTCTTTCAATACCTTGGGGAGTACCTGGGATCTTAATTTTATTATGAGTACCTGAGCTCTTAATTTTCTTATGCATCCATTTTGTTTCCTGTCCATCTTGTTGAGCAGGAATGATCCATGGTCTCCGGGAGACTTTGCAGGTATTTCATTCTTTGATTTCAGCTATAGATTCCCTGTGGTTCTTCTATTGCTAGACTAGCTGTGGCACACATGTTTATTTGCAGGTTGGCTTGGCTGTGGCTATCCTTTCTGGATATAGAGTTCTTTCCGGATGTTCATCTTGCCCTTCTTCTAAGGAGGGTTTTATATACAGAGGTCCCCTTTCAGTCTTCCTGGGAATCAGACAAGGAGAGAGAGTTGCCACTATTATAGTTTTATCCATCATGGCCACCCCTCCTCTCTTCAAGTCACTGCTGGTTTGTCTTTGAAGAGGAGTTGTTTCCACCGAATCAGAGGTACTGACGTGTATTGTACAGGGCAGTTTCACCCAGGACATCTTTGTAAGCCAGCTTGTAGCAGTTAATGCTGATTTCCAGTCAGGCCTGCTCCTTATGTGGATGATGCCACGTTGCTGTGGGCACCTCAGCATGGAAGCTGCCGGTCACCCAGACTAGATGGGTATTGTACTTCGATCTGATGACCAAACACCAGAATTGTGAGACAGGATTGGTAGGATCATAGGCATTTGCCTGAAAAGGGGACTTGGAAAAGTAAGATTAGATGTCAGTAGTCCTTCTTTCATATTAGTGACTTGAAAGATTTTGTCCTTTTAGCAGTGTGACCAGTGTATTTCTGCAGTGTTCTTACCTTTACTAGTGCATTAGGTCTGGTTCATAAACTATTGGAATAAAAGTTCTGCTGTGTGTATTGACATAAACAGAGAAAAACTCAAAAAATCTAGCATTTGTCTTATGTTAATAGTTTTCCTGAAACAAGTCATTGCTATGTTTTTTTCTTATCTGCTCAAATGACATAATTGTTTAACTTGATGAGCATAAAATTAAAACTGTATTTTTAAAGACCTAGACAGTAAGCCTCTTCAGAGTGTGTGCATTGCAAGAGATGCATATGCATCACTGTTTCAGGTATGTATTTTTTCTCCAAGATAATAGTGTGTAGTGTTTTGGACTTGCTGTCTTTATTCTGTGTATTTCTTTGTCTGTCATGGTATCTCAGTAATGGAGAGAGAAAATTCCTACATCTGGTATGATTTTATGCTAATAATTATCAGAATTTTTGCAGCAGTTAGCGTTGATGCCTCACAGCAAGAGGTTCTCCGGATCAGTCCTTGGCTGGGGTGCCTTCTGCGTGGAGTCTGCATGTCCTCCCTGTGCTCACGTGGGTTTCCTCCGGGTGCTCCGGTTTCCTCCCACATCCCAAAGACATGCTGTAAGTGGATTGGACACTCTAAATTGGCCCTAGGAGTGAGTGCGTGCATTCTGTGGAAGGTTGGGCGCCGGGCTGGCAACTCGACACTGTAAAACTCCACTGCCAATCATGAGCGGACAGGTGATCCGCTGTGGCGACCCCTAACCAGGAAAAAGCCAAAAGAAGAATTATCAGAAGTTTTTGAGAAGTTGAAGCTTCTTGCATTGCTTTATTTCTGTTGCCGTACTCTATATTATTCCGCCCTCGGCTGCTGCGTCTCCTGATATTAGCGTCTGCAGCTATAGTAAGTTAAATATTGTTTGTTCAACACTGCACTGCTTTTTGTTGTAAAGTAAAAAGTGTATGGTAACTGCTGTTTGTTTATTTATGTATGCCTGTATTTTAAAATGAACACAAGAGGAAGGGAGATAGCAGCTTGATACCTAGCAATGTCCTTACACTGAATGGGTTCGATAACTGTACTGTATGATGTTTCAGCGGTCAATGCAATGTGCTAGCTGACCTTAACCTAGTATTGTGCGTATTTCTTGAGAGTGCTAATCAGATGGTAATAACGCCAACCCCTGCATGTGCGATGTGTAAGCGGTGAAACGCTATCCAATTCAGACCTGTTTTCACATATTCTTGGTTGTACTGGCCAAAAAATACTTAAATAACACCAACCCTTGCACGTGTGATGGTTAAGAGTTCTGCGCACATCACTTATTAACCACAAACCTGTTCTACATGCATTTAATATAGATTTCACGTATTCCTGGGTGTACTGGCCAAACAATACTTAAATAACGCCAACCCTTGCACGTGTGATGGTTAAGCGTTCAGCGCACATCACTTACTAACCATAAATCTGTACTACATGCATTTAATATAAAAGGAGAAAGCAGCAAGGACTGCTTAAATAAGAGTGTAGGATAATGTACAATGAAGGGTAGCGTTTTAAGAGTGTAGGATAATGTACAATGAAGGGTAGCGTTTAGCCGGTCCTAAGGGAACACCACTACAGCCACCTAACTGTAGCTCGCTGAGTGTGCTGGGCAACAATAACTGGACACGCCAAATTCTGCACGTGTTCTGCTGGAATGTCCTAATTATTATCCTGCTCAAAACGCTTCCCCAATACTGTTTAAAGGACCAGTTTACTGAAATAACACCTAGCCCATGTCGCACTGCCTACTTCGTGGAATTAGACTGTTTGCTTTCCCTTGAACGCTTACTGTACAACATGTTGCTCTGAAGCATTTGCGGACTTAACTCTTTGTGATTGTATGCTATTGCTGTGTGCCAATGTTTCTCTGAACTGCTTACTAAAGTGCATTTTATTAGTATAGATTGTTTTGAAAGTGTGATGAATATGTTGCTCTATAGATTGTTTTGAAAGTGTGATGAATATGTTGCTCAGAATACTTGTGTTTTAACTCTTATATTGAAAAGTATATGCTGTTGTGGGCCACTGTGCTTCTGTACCTGTTTAACCAAAGTGCAATTTCTCTCTCTACATTCTCTCCTCTTCTCCAGCTTTCTAACCCTGCAATACTCCCTGTGACTACACCTGGCTTGGTTGCCTACACCTAACCTAAAACATAACAAGCTATATTGCCTCATCCCCGTATGGGAATAGGACTAAGCTCCTCATAGAAGAACTCAAGAAAGTATGTACAACTGCTGCTAACCTTGTATTATTAAAGAATTCTAAAGCCCTGCTAGCTGTTCAGTACGCTCCCTTGCCAGGAAACCCAGCAGCCAAATGCTAATTAACACTGTACTTCCAATATTAGCCGTCCTCTAGCTCACTTTTTACCAGACTCTCTCCCTAAACATAATCCAGCCTAGGGATCTACCCTGGTGAAATCACAGGTGCATTTAAACATTTGTCCACTAGGTGGCACCCTCTCCCCACTTTTCCTGATTTCCCATATCTTTTACTTTACTCTCTAGTATTCTATACATGTTTTAAATTCTCTTTTTTCTTTTCTCTCTCCCTTTTCCAAACGTTGTTGGCAACTCCATCCCACTAAATCCCCTGTCCCTTGTACTTACCTTCTTCATTCAACAGTTCACTGATAGGCTCCGGCTCTCGCTCTCATTCTGCCTTCCTTGGCTCTTCCCGCTCCGTTCGCCTTACGGGCTCACTCCGCTCCCCTACCCTGCCCCCAATTCCCAACCACCCCAGTACCTCTACATTTATACCTTCATAACCACACCCACTACATCACCTATCCAATTACATGCCACAACTCTCTCTATTTCCACTCCCTTACCCCGCCCATTCTAACCATCACTCATCCCCCTACAAAACCCTACTTCACCAATTAGTGTCCTCTATTCAAACCTACACCCACTACCTAACCCCGCCCATATAAACCATTACTCTATACTATCCTCCTACTATTATTCAGAGACATACCTACCTTCAGTGCATAGAACCCTCCTGCTCTTGAAAGTTTACTTGCAACCACTTAGCAACTTTTAACTATCTTCTTCATTTCTTGCTTTTTCAAAAGCCATCTATACAATGTTCCCAAAAGCCATATCCTCCTCCACTCTACTACTACTTCTCCTCAATATAGTCTACATTTACTACCTCACCCAGCCCATATATATTAACCACTCACAGGCTTTTCACATAACAATACATCTCAACTCACCTCCTTTAAAACCACACACCACAATATCTCCCCATCTTTATCCTATACAAAGCCATCTACTCTTTACTTATAAACTTATCAACCCTCAAAAACATCATACCACCATAGTAGCTAACAAATCCTTTATCAACATAATAAAGCCCAGCCTAAACTCCAAGCAGTCCAAACACCTCTCCAACCTAACCCTATATCTAATAACCACTCTACTATCAGGAGATATCCACCCAAACCCAGGCCCCTCCACCTCTACCACCATAGATAAGTCTATACTATTCACCTCTCTAAACTCCCAAATCATAGTAAACAAAGTCCCACACCTTCATGCTTGACTTTCACATAATAAACCTGATATTCTATCTATCTCTGAAACTTGGCTGAAACCCTAAATAAAAGACCATGAAATAATACCACCAAACTAGTCAATCATCAGAAAAGATAGATCCCACAAAAAAGGGGGTGGAGTAGCTCTACTGTACTCACCCTCCTTGTCAGTCACTCCTTATAACAAATCCATCCCAAATTTCAATAATGCTGAACTACTCCTTATCACTACTTCAAGTCAATAAATACAAGCACATATGTATAGCCTCCCTCTATAACCCCCCTGGAGATAATATTACCACACTCGAGAATATCCTATTCTGGCTCTCCACCAACATTAGCAATGAAATCATAATTTTGGGTGACACAAATATCAGTTGGTCCTCCATTCAGTCTTCCACAAACCCACTTAATATCAACCTTTATAACTTCTCACAGCTAATTAACAACATAACCCGCCCCTCAAAAACTCTTTCCACTGGTAGCATTCTAGACTGGATCTTAGTCTCTCACCCTCATTATTTCTCTGATAGTGGTACACTTCCAGACTCCCTCAGTGATCACCTACCCATCTTCACATACCGACTCCCTGTACCTTTACAGAGAACACATAATCATATTACTACCCGCAACCACAAAACCTTCAACCCAATAGTTTTCTCTGACTCTCTAAAAGTAGTTGACTGGAACATTCTAAAAGCTTTACCTCTAGATAATGCTGTGGCCCACTTCAACACAACCTTCTTAAACCTCCTAGACTACCATGCTCCTTTAAGGACTAAAAGAATAAAACTAAAAACCACCCTCTGGCTAACCAAAAACACACTTACAGCATGTGACATAGAGATAAAGTCTGGGCACTTTACCAGAAAAATAAATCTCCACTCATCCATAATGAATTCAGAACACTTAGAAACAAAGTAAAAAGGCTTGTTATCACCGATCGACAAAACTACTTTTCCATACTCCAAAATACTAATAAAACAAATCCTCAAAAATTCTGGAAAGGAATCTCTACCCTTATCAACCCTGGCAAAACAGTCAACCCTAGCCCAGATCCCAATGCTACTGACATGGACTTGGCTACACAATTCAACTCCTTTTTCATTTACTCTATTTCCAAACTAACCTCCTCATTCTCTGACACCAACATCCTCGACCTCACCCCCATCCTCCTCTACCAACACCCTTCCCTCCACTCCCATCACCACTCTCACTTCCTCTCCAATACCACCATCCTCTAATACCCTACCTCCCCTTCCTCCACCTTTCTCACTAAAACCTATTCCCACATCTACCATTTAAAAACTCCTCCAGAAACTAAAGCCATGCTCTAATGCCCCAGACAATATTCCTTCATACTTCCTTAGCATAGCTGCAGAAGCCATTGCCTACCCTATTAGTATTCTAATCAACCGCTCTATCCAAGAAAGCACAGTACCCCAAATTTGGAAAAAAGCCTTTATCATACCTTTGCATAAAGGTGGCAATAATAACAATACGACAAACTTCCGTCCCATAGCTATACTGTCTCCCATCTTTAAACTCCTAGAAAAGTGTATCCATCTGCAGCTCCTACCTTACCTCTTAGACAATCACCTGCTGACTCCAACTCAGCATGGTTTTAGACCCAGCCACAGCAATATGACAGCCCTCCTCTCCTTCTTAGAAACTATAAATAAAGCCCAGGACTCCGGTCACATTGTTTCTACCCTGCTAATGGACCTCTCAAAGGCCTTTGACACTATCTCTCACAAACTACTTTTAACTAAACTCTCCCAGCTTAACCCATCTCCCTCCTCATTGAACTGGTTCTCTAGTTACTTATCTAATAGATTTCAAGCAGTCAAATGGAAAAAAGCCACCTCCTCATTCCTTAACACCCCAACTGGGGTCCCCCAAGGTTCCATACTGGATCCTCTTCTATTTAACATATTCATAAATGACTTCCACAATTCTATCCCATTCTCTAATATCATCCAGTATTCAGATGATTCAACTATTATCTGCTCTGCCACATCCATCCCAGTTCTCCAAAAGCTTACACAAGACGCATTCTCAATCACTGAACAATGGATGAAAGAAAACCACCTAGCACTCAATGCCTCTAAAACCAAATTAATGGTATTTACTCCCTCTAAACTCATCTCTATCAACACAAACTCTTTTTCAATAACTAGCAACAACAACGTATCCTTGGAATTGCTGCCAGAGGCTAAGTTACTTAGGGTTCAAATTGATAGTCAGCTTAAATTCAACTCCCACATACACCTAAATATCAAAAAAACTCATCAAAAACTAGGCATGCTCTACCGACAAAATCGCTTCCTTACACCCTCTACTAAAATCACTCTCTCTTCCACATTTCTTATCCCCTCTCTTCTATATGGAGCCCCACTCCTGACTAACCTACAATCTTCCCTCAAAACACAACATTCCTCATGCTACAACAAAATAGCCAAATTCGCTACTAGTCATAACGCATCTACCCACCTCTGTTCTTCTCTCCACAAACTAAGATGGCTAGAACTACCCAACCAACTCATCTATTCTCAACTTACTCTTGCTCATAAGCTCATCTTTAAACCCTTCCTTTGTCCATCCCTTTCCTCTGCCTTTAAAATGCACCTCCCCAACAGAGTACTTGGAGCTAATAACCAAAACCTAATTGAATTATATAAACCAACTCAACCCCCTGGAAAAAATCTCCTATCCTATGGTCTAGCACGTCTCTGGAACTCCCTACCTCCAGCCATTCGCACCACTTTCAACCACTTTATATTCAAAAAATCTCTTCACTCTCATCTACTAACCCAGTGGGAATGCTCCTGCACCCATCCATCATAATTCTACACTGCGTTATCTCCTTCCTCCTCCTTTCCATGAACTTCCTAGGTTCTGCCTCTCTTAACTTTTGTTTCCTTAGCTAGCTACCTAAGACACAATGGCTTCTCAGTATCCCATTTGAAATGTTCATTTTCTAGTCTGTTTCATCTGTAATGTCACCTGAATGTTATACTCTAACTGTATAAATTTGTAAATATAGTAATATGGATCTCTCTTTTTCTAGTTTGTATCATCTGTAATGTTCATCTCCAATATGATGCTCTAACCGTATAATTTTGTAAATATTGTAATACATATCTAAAAAATATGTAACCCTGTTTCTGGAGCCTTTCTCCCCAGGACTCCATTGAAAACGGGTTCATCTTGGCCCAATGGACTATCCTGGTAAACCAACTGCAAATAAATAAATAAATAAATAAATATTACAGTAAGCAAGGTATTCCTTCTTTGACTTGCTATGCAGATATCCATTTCCAGTACAATGGATTTTTGTTTGGTTTATTACTACTTTCTGTGGCCCGATTATTCCAGGTAAGCACGAAGATCATTATACTTTATATTAGTAACCTTTGTTTTTGTTTGTATGTATTAGTTCTTTCCTTGTGACCCATTTGTTTCTAAGTGTCATGTAATTTGCTCTGTGCAGTGTAGGTGAGTAAAGTTCTAGTTTCAAAATAAGTCATTTCTATTACATCTCGATTTACTCAATCATTCTACAGCCAAATCTTGTTGTTAGCTGAGCCTGTTCTGACTGTCTTGTTGAATTTAGCATAGGAACAATACTAGGCACACAGTCACACACACCTTAAGGTAGCTAGCCTTGTACTTCTATAAGTAGACACACTTAAAAGCTCTTGCCACCATTTTTGAATACTTATTAGCTCCCCGTCTTTATCACCCAAACCAAATCATATATGATAAAAGGATAGAATTCATCTGCAGTATGTATAAGCAGAAGCTGCAGATTTGTTGAGACTTGACCAAGATGGATGACATACTGAACAAAAACATAGTATGTAAATCTGCCAGTTGTTGTGTTTAATCTTGCTCTAACTGAGAAGTAACTTCCTAGGCACATTGGTGAGCTGTGGGATGCAAAGAAATATTTGTCTTTTTCTGGTATTACTTTCTGATATAACTTGGTAGCATTGCAAAACTTCATTGACCTCTGCATTGTTTTACTGTTACATTCAGAAATAAGTACTTTTCATAAGATTTCAGCATTAATATCAGGGTGCCTTACTGCTAGGAATATTTTCTTTGCATAATCTTTGTCTAGATTTTTTTTTCTGGTACCTCTTTGTAGGATCTTTACTCTAGGGGGTGCTAATATGTTTTGCTTCTTAATTGGAAAGGTATTAACAATTCTGATGTATTTAGAAAATCTGCAGCTCATTATTATTTGTGTCAGAAGTACCTTTGTAGGTGCATTAATCTTTTGTTTGATGCAGTAAAATGGGTGACAGATATTGTATTCTAATTTGCTGTAGTAATATTGAAAAGCTCTGTTAAAGTCTGCATTTCCTTAGTTTTTCATTTCAGAAATGACAGTTACTTTTGTTTGAAAGTTTGCATAATTCTTAGTTTCTCTTGCTTGCTATGAACCTAAATGAGTGTTCTTTGTTGAAGTGTAGTAACAAAATGTAAAGTCATTGATATAACCTTATGGCTGTGGCACTGTAGATGTGTGCAGGCACATGTAAAAATAACATTGTATAATTGCTTCTTCATGCCCTTTTTATTCATCTTATGTAGTATTCCTTTTCGTTTGCACAGTTCCATGGTGACCTGATTATTTGTCCATTATTCTGTAAATGTGCCAGTTTAATTAACCGTGCAAGGCACATTTGCTTTATGCTAATTTAATTAACCACACACTCAACTTTTGCTCATTGCTAGAGTAATTAACCATGCTGCATAAGAACTGTGTATTGAGCCTCCATACTTTGGTATTTTGATCTTATTGTTCAGGATGAGGAAAGAGTTCTAGTATGAAATAGTATAGAATTAGTGGAGTGACTGTATCTATTAACTTATTTGCTGCATCATTAGTGATTACTATTCTCTGTAGTTCTGCTGTAAAGTTTGAGGAGAGGAAAATGCAAGAAAGCTGGAGTTGCACATTGCAAAGTTTGAATGGTTTCTGTTCATGCTAATCACTTGACTGCATGCTTCAATAGTGGCATTGTAAGCCTAACACTTTTTATTTTGTTTTTTTCTGTTCTGACTAAAACAGCTCAGGTGCCAAGGAACCTATAGCGGACTCATTTAATTTATCTACTATTTCTGATTGTTTATTTAACATTTAATCTGATGTTGGCCAATTTCATCATGTTCAACAGATGGGTCTTGGATCCAATCTTGGACCCGGTCTTGGCATTTCCAAACATGTGAACCGAGACTCTGACTCCACCCCTTACCCATAATGCCCTGCTGTCCTCTTTCTATCTTTAGATCTAATTTGCTGCCATTGAGGATACAAGTAAATCTCAGGACTCTGCTTTCCTATTACAAAACTTCAACGATAATTAGAATTTTATTCTACTTTTCTATTCCTCCTACCCTGTAGTTGGATGTTATAGATAATGTGACAGTTTTTAGTCAGCATTTGCTCAGTAAGATCTCATTACACTTCGTTTTTTTTCTCTTTTTGCGGTTTGGTCTCCTTCATACTTTTTTGATATATTTATATTTACATTTATAGTTGTATACAGTTTGTTACCTGGGAGTACCCAGTTTGGATTTAGAGTGAAGTATTTGCAAATCCTTCAGATCCAGGGCACTCCAAAGTAATCGTGACAAGCTAATTCTGAAACGACTTTTGCTCATGTAGTCAGCTAAGGTTAGCTCTTCTCTTTTTAAGTCTTCTGAAAAAAAAAAAAAAACTAAGGAAAAGGAGAGAGAGAGAAAGAAACAAAAGAGTCAGTTCGGGCTTCAGAAAAGGTTAAAGAATCTAGTAGAAAATGGCCTCCGGATCTGTCAGTCTCCTCGGGTCTGGCAGCCAAACTAAGTCATCGGATCTGACATCTCCTCGGATCCAACCATCAAGGCTTTCACCATAAGAGAAGTCTCAGACTATATTAAGGCGTCTTCTCTGGTTCCGAGATTTTCTCCAGAGCTGATCAGCCCTTGGCTTCATTTGCCAATTTTAAGGGAATCTAGACATTCCAGATCTCTTTGTTAACCTCCTTGAGGTCAGGCAATTCAACCAGAAGGCTCTCAGAAGCAGATATTGACAGAAAGATGAGGTTTCTGAGACAGCAGATGCAGTTGGGGGTCATCCTGAATCCATCTCCAAAACTCAGATCTGAGAACAGTTTCTGCTAACCCCCATCTTCATTTCTGTTGTCAGCTGCCATGTTGAGTTGATAGCCCTTAGAGCTGGTTGCCCATGGAGTGGTGGCTTCGGATCCAAAACCCTAGTAGTTTCCACTCCATCTGTACCCTTGTCCCTCTGGCTTTGGACTGAGATGAAACATGGAGCTGAAGCTTCAGGTTCGGGGTCCTGGAAGAGAGGTCAGTCTCTAGACCTTTGGATTTATCCCTTCCACTAGATGCCTTGGCCTTCGACAGCTTGACTCTGCCATCGTCCTGGGACTCTGGACTAGCTGGTGCTGGGAGGGCATTCTTGACTCCCCTACATTAAGAAGCTGTCTTGGGTTCCTTGTCGAGTTCAGCATTTGAGGTGATTCTCAGCTCAAGAGAGGCTCACTCCATCTAGTTGGACCGATCCAACCTCTGACTTCGTCTGCATCTCTGTTCCCCCCCTCATCCAGGTCGAATGGGACAGTCAGCATCAAGGGCTTCAGGAGACATACTCAGCCTGAGTTCCCAGTCTGATTCCAGTCCTGCATTTGATGTTTCCCAAGCACATGTTCCCTCTGAAAAGGATGTGTTAGCAAAAGCGCACAAATTTTTCTACTGAATTGGTCACAGAAGACACAGACTTTAATGATGGAGAAGGGTTCTCATGATCTTCCTTTGATGATGTCGGTTTTGGCAACTTATTTGAACTGATGAAGCAAAAGGGAGTTTGGTCCTCAGATAACCCTGTTCCGGAGGAATCTGTTTTCCTCTGGGCCTTTGTTGCTACCTTGACTACCTCTTGAGGGGACCCTCCCTCAGATCCCCTACTAGAATTCATAACACAAAGAGTATGGAAGGAAACTGACTCTGTAGAGCCCATCCCCAAGAAACCAAATAGGATCCTGTCAGCTTGCAAGGACAAGCAGCACTGGAGTAAGCGCCCTTTGGTAGATACCATGGTCGTTGTTGTGGCCACTAAAAAGGAACTTTGTGAAGAGAGTCCCTCAGTCCCACCCTCCTAATCAAAAATCCAGGGCCTTGGACAGAGTTAGGAAATGTATTTATGCTTCAGAGACTTTTCCATCAGAGCTCTGATCTATTTGCCACACATATTTTATTTCCAGAGGGATTTGACAAAGAATTTGGCCAACTCCCTCTCAGGTATCTTTCCCATGGATGCCCACAATAAACTCTGTGATGAATTTCTCCATGTAATTGTTATGTAATGCAGCCGATGGAGCCACCAGAGCAGCAGGCACCAGCATTGCCTTACGCCGTCATATCTGGATGTGGTTATGTGACTTTGCAGGGGAGCTTCCCCCTTTGACGGGACCTCACTGTTTGGGCTAATGGTGAAAGATACTCTCAAGAGAAGTGAGCAGCATGGCAAGACCCTGTCAGCCATAGGCATCCATTTTTCAGCTCCTCAATGTTTGTACTTCCAGAATCAGAGATGAGTGAAGATGTGGTTTAGAAAGTCACAGGGGTTGAACCAAGAAGTGATCTTGGACAGACCCTCTCGTGGCAGAGGAGGGAATGGTTTCAATGGATGCCACCGAAGGGGCAGAGGTGGTCTGCAAACTCAAGGGTTTGAAGGTCCGTTCATGGAGAAACCTTTCCATTGCTCCTGAGTGGTTGGCCAGCTACCACTCTCTGGAGGTTGTCAGGGGGCACTTATCCTTGCACCTTCCAATCTGGTAGACCATCACTTCAGACAAATGGGTGCTAAGGATAATTTCCAGAGGATATACAATTCCCCTTTTGCAAAATCCTTTAAAGAGAAAAAGGATTCCTGAATTACCACCCCCCCAGCTGCTGGAATCAGTAGAAGTACTAAAAGTCTTGGAAAAAAGAGCCATCCAGCAGGTCCCACCAGACCAGTTCAGATCTAGTATCTACTCAAGGTTTTTTTAGTTCCAAAGAAAACTGGGGACCTAAGGCCCATTTTGGACCTCAGTCATTTTAGTCAGTCTGTAAGAAAAACAAAATTCTGGATGGTCACAGTTCATTCCATTCTATTGCTACTATAGAAGGATTAAGGATTTATGGATGTGCTCATTAGATCTGCAGGAAACTTACTATCACATAAAGATAAACAAGCATTCCAATAGATTTCTCCATTTCTGTTTGGGAGCCAATCACTTACTTCAGAGCTCTGCCATTTTGTCTCCCAATAGCCCCCTGGGTGTTCAACAAATATATGACAGTAGTCACAGCCTACCTCAGTCTGCAGGGTTATCAGGTGTTCCCTTACCTGGACAATTTTCTCCTCACTGCACCAACCAGAGATCTGTTGGTCAGTGAAGGAACTTTCTATTCCATTTACTTCACCTGTTAGGCATCACAGTTAATCTAGACAAAAGTCAGTTACTTCCTTTCCAATCCATCAAGTTTATTGGATGCCACTGAATTCACTGCAACAGCTTGCCTTTTTTACCTCTTAAGTGAGCTGTTACTCTTCGGCAAATGGCCAAATGGGTAATATACCTTACCTGTCTCCCAGCACGTCTCAAATTACAGCTGCTACAGTAGGTCTCATGGCCTTCACAGTAACACTGATTCCATGCACTCGTTTTCACATGTGGGTCCTGTAGTGGACAGTAGCAGTGCAGTGGTCACAATGTTATCATTTCATGAAGACACTGGTAAAGCTAACCCCTATCTGCAGACAGCACATTCAGTGTCGGATCTCCTCTCCTTAGGTCGTCCAAGGTTGTCCCTTTTCTCTTCCCTCACCAGCGGTGGTTATCAGCACAGACACTTCCCTTTTAGGATGGAGAGGCATTACGAAGGGAAGACATTTCAAGGTGCATGAACTTAATCTGAGGCCCATACATACATCAGTTTTCTGGAAAAGAGGGCTGTGCTTTGTGTTACAGGCCTTCTAGAACTTTCTCCCAGAAGGTGTGATAGCATTTCAGACAGACAACATGTCAGTGGTCTGGTATAAAAGTAAACGGAGAGCAACTCGATCCTATCCTCTCTGTCTGGACGCCATGAGGGTTTGGCAGTGGGTGATGTCTTCTGACTGTTTTCCAGTAGCAACACACATTCCCAGGAGGTCCAGTGTATTAGCGGACAGGTTGAGCAGGAAATATTCTGCTCCCACACGAGTTGTCCCTTAATCAGATGTTGACAAACAACCTGTTTTGCTTATGGGGCCAGACTTGCTGTAACCTGTTTACTTCTCTTCTGAACTACAAATGCAGCATTTATTTTGCCATAGACCCTCTACAGGGTCAGTTACCAAGGGATGCTCTTCTCTACAATTGGCCACCGGGTCTACTTTATGCCTTCCTTCCTTTTCCACTAATTTCAAAGTTCATCCAGAAAACAAAGTGATGCAAAGCAAGTGTAATCCTCATTGTACACTTTTGGCCCCATCAGGTTTTGTATCCTTTTCTGTGACATCATCTACTTTGTCCACCAAGGATGTTGAGCCACAGGCCATCTACATATCCTTTGCTGGACCTTCTCATGATCAAACTAACCACATAGTTTCTCCAAATCTGAAGATGGCCAGAGATGTCAGATATTCAAAACAGGTGGTCCACATTCTAACAGCTTCACAAAAGTCTACTACATGGAAAGTATATTTAAGTAAGTGTAAAAGGTTCTCTATTTTGTCCTCAAAAACAGATAGATCTATTTTCGGCTCCCCTGCCAGTTTATTCTAGATTTTTCAGAACTTTTTCATAATGGCTCTAGGTTTTCCAGCATCTAGGTTCAACTAGCAGCAATTTCAGATGTTCATATTGGTCAAGCTCAAACACCCATTACTGCTGTGAAGGTTTCTAAGCCTTTTTAAGCGGTACCTTTCTCCTTTGGCTTCCAGTCCAAGACCCGACCCCTCCGTAGAACATCACCAAAATGCTCCAGGTTTTGACTCAATCTCCATTTGAACCAGCATCTACAGCAGAATTAAAAGTTTTGTCATGGAAGATGTTATTTTTAGTGGTAGTCACATCTGCCAAGCAAATTTCTGAACTGAAAGCGCTGTCCTGCAAGCCTACTTACTTAATTTTTTTATAAGGACTGTGTTTTTCCAAGGCCGACTTCTTCCTTCATTCCTAAACTGGCATCCGAATCTCACTTACACCAATCTATCAGTCTGTCAGTAGTTTTCTTCCAAAATATTCCAAC
Source organism: Protopterus annectens (assembly GCF_019279795.1). Lineage (NCBI taxonomy): Eukaryota > Metazoa > Chordata > Ceratodontiformes > Protopteridae > Protopterus > Protopterus annectens. The sequence continues at coordinate 905,926,030 of NC_056735.1, forward strand.
AAAGGTGAATATTTTCTTCATGTGTTAGATGTTCACAGGCAGTTGAACTTTTATCTTCATTGCACAAAATCAGATCAGCATTTTGTGTCCTCGGAAGTTAAAATTGTGAGGAAACCTATCCAAAGTTTTGCTTTCTAAATGGCTGGAAGATTGCATTTCTTACGTCTATAGTAAACAGAATATTCCCTTGGCCAAGAACCCCACAGCTCATCCCACCAGATCCTTGTTGAAATCAATAGCCTTTCAGAAAAGTTTCCCTGTTGACAAGATATTTGCAGCTGCAAACATGGCCTACAGTTTCCAACTTTGCATCTCATTATAAATGGGATGTACAGTCCAGATCCCATTCAGCTTTTGGCTCCACAGTGTGCAGGAATGTCCTTCCTTGTAACCACCCAGGAAAAAAAGTTAGCTTGGGATTCTGTCACATCTATTGAATGTGACAAGTCAAGTAAACTTTATTGTCATTCAGGCCATACAACAAAAAGTGCACAGCTGAATGAAATTTCATTCTCCAAACTCAAGTAAAACATAAATAAGTATATAAAGAGAAACACACACATAAACAATAACAGAGTCCAGCCATCCAGAGGCACATAAGCTTCCTTAAACATGCTGGATTTCAATACATCGACTACAGCTATCCTCACATCCACCAACCCAACTCTAACGCCATCAACAAATCAAGTCCCAGACTGTTCTCCTCTGCCTTTTAGTGTAGTTACCGCCTTATGAAGCCCTGAATGGCCATAGTCAGACCAACGATCACCTCTCAATGCCACCATCCACAACTCCACCAGCCTATTCCAATGCATCAATGTCCCAAAAACCAGACCAGTCCATCCACCCCAACAAAATTCAAAGTCCTGATCCAGTGTAATGGTCCGAAACAAAAACAAAGAGGCAGTCTGAGTGCCAGTTCTCCTCCATCTGCAGCCATCGCAACTCTCCTCCTGAGGCCCTTAAGTACCATGTCCAAGCCACCATCCAGAATAAAGCAAGCAGGCAATTCCAGCTTGATTGTCCGCCCTCTGCACCCATCTCAAACTCATCTCCAAAGGCCCAAACTGCCATGGCCAAGCCCAATGATCCAAAACGAGCAAGCAAGCAAAGCAATCCCAACTCCAATTACTCTGACTTATGCACTCAGCGCAACTGTCTCTCCTCCAGTGGCCTGAAACTACAATGAACAGTCAACAAAACTGACCCCGACATTGCAACTGCATTAAACTGCACACCCAATCAGAGAAAACTGACAGCTCAAGAAAAATTACATAAACTTAGTACGCACATTGGGAGCCGGAGTAGCTGCTGCCGCACAAGACTCCACCATTTTACAAAAACAAAATTGGACAACATTGGGTACGAAAGCTATGTTCTTACCATAACAATAGATCCATGTTGTCCATATTTCTTTTAGTTTAACATCCCACCCTCTTGCCTTTCCAAATTTTCTGGCCACATCGTAAGAGTTTTTTTCTTATAGTTTTTTACTTGGAGACATGCATTTTCAGGTTATGTCTATAATAATGGTAGTCAGCAAACTCAGTCTGAAGCTAGAAGGAGGACAGCAGGACATTATGGGTAAGGGGTGGAGTCAGAGTCCCAGTTCCATGCTTTTGGAAGTGCTGAGACTGTATCCAAGATCAGATCCGAGACCCATCTGTTGAACTAGATGAAATATGGACAGCACAAATCTAGCATTATGGTAAGTGTATAACTTTCCTTTTCTGTGGGTCATAATATTGAAAAATATATTTATCTACATGTATTAAATTTTCAGTAGAAGTAAGTTGCTTAATACATTTACATATTTAAGTTGCTGCATCTTAACCTTTTAGTTCAGATGAGATTGCCAAACTCCCTTTTACAGATGTTGGTTTATTTTGAGAAGAGTTGAAGAAAGCAGGGGAAGTGGAAAGAAAAACAAAATTTAATATGGTGTGGAAAGAGGGTGGGATAGATATCCTTGAGTGGAAATGATTAAAAGTGGTGGGATGGTGTGCAAAGAAATATAGTTTACAGGTCAAGCTATTGAGTCCTTATAGACCACATATTATAAACCATTTGCTTATACTTTCTCAGAGCTTTGGTGTCTTCTAATTCAAGAAATGAATTACTGCATTTAGGAGTCAAGAAGTTCATCTGTTCAGACATTTCCGAAACCTGCTTGGTAAGATATTGCTGTAGAAGTAGATATTTCTTTCTGATTAGCTTCTTAACATGAGCTAATACACACTGCTATAGGAAGTGTGATCTACTTGGACCATGGGATTCCTAGACATAGAGTGCTGATATGGATGAGCATTGTGTGCACTGTGTCTAGTATATCAGTGTGAGCTAGCATGACATGTAAACAGGAATCATGGTCGATGTCCTTCCATATCACTGTTGCAGTACTCTTTACAATAGGGATCCCTTGCCTAGGGCAGCTGGATGTCTGGCCAGTATAACAAAGCCTCTAGTTTGTAAGGGGTACTCCATACATCACATGTATGCTCCCAGTGCATGGCACAGGGCATGAAGGTGACATCCAGATGTGTCATCCTCAGAACTTCTTTGCCAGCAGTTGGAACACCATCTTTGGATCATCAGTCTGAATGCTTGTTCGTTTGCTGGTTAGCAAACCACTTTCAGATAAGTGCCCCGTTGGGGTTTTTGTTATCTTATTTCTTTTTTTGGCTTTGTTTGGTTATTGGTTTCATGTCATCCAGAAAGGGGAGATGCCAGTGAGGGAGACAGATTCCCCATAAAGATCGTCACAAGCAGTGTTTATTTTGCTTAGGTGCTTCCCATGACCATATGTCTTGTGCTATTTGCCAGGCCTTTATCCCTAAGACATTGTGTAGTCAACTGTCCTCCTTAGCTATTTATTTAGAAAACCAACGTCTTAAGCTGTTAACTAAAAACATCATGAAAGGATCTTCCTGGCCCAAGGGCCAGCCATCTGCAAAGAAGAAGACGACCAAGAAGTCTCGGTCTGATTTTGGTGCTGTGCTGCTTCGGCTGGACGTCTCATTTGAGGCTAGTGAAAGCCTAGAGGACCACCTGGTTTATCTGTCAGATTCCTCTGCCATGACCACTTAGGAGGCCGGCATGGATTCAGCTTCATGCGCATCCATGGAGGCCTTGCAGGCATCCATTTCAGATGTACAAGAGGAACTGTAACTGATAATTACCGAAGGGCCTAGAGGTGTTCCTCAGATTTTCGTGAGGGAAAAGATACCAATTATACTAATTGAATGTCATCAGAAGTCAGAGCCTCATAAAATTTGTAAAGCCTGTTTAATGCCCTTGTGGCTCTGAAGCCTCCTTAGGAGGTTTCTGTTCCAGATCCTGTTTGGTTTTCTACCCCTTTAAGAGGCCTAGGGAGCAAAGTTCCTCAGATTAGGATGAAGATTCTCTGAGGAATCCCCTGACTTATTTTTCACAGATTCCTTCTCCCTTAGATTATGGTTCTTAGGAAGAGGAGTCCTGACTCTCCTTTTGAGAAGATTTATTCTGGTGACACAATTTCTTGAAGGATGGATTTTTTTAAATGTGATTGTGCTCAGGTGTCTGATGTTCATAAGAGGTACTATGAGCTTCTGCAAATGGAGTCTCTTAGGCTGTCTGCTGTTCCTTCTGTTCTTGCTGCCTTGCTGGATGTTTTTTCCACTGCCTCACAGGCTTCTGATTCCTTTCCCCCTGCTCAAAAAAAAAAAAAAAAAAGATAGGTTTTATAAGGTGCTTGAAGACTGCAAGTTTCTTTATAAGTACCCCTCTGCTGACATTTCTGTGGTATTGGTTGCATCTGACAAGCCATTAAACTGTTGCCTTCTACAGAGTTGCTTCCTTCTGATAAAGAGAGCAGAACTATGGAGAGTTTGGGTAAGAAAGCATTTAATTCTGCTACCCTGGCATTTAGAGCTGTGAACTATCATACCCATATGACCAGATGTATTTTGGCTTTTCTTTCACAAGCCTTTTGGGTTATTTCAGCCCCTCCTGACTCTGAGGGAAGACTTCTGCTCTTTCTTTATTAGGGACATCTTCTCAGGTTGCTCACCTTTCCATTAAATGCAGATATGGTGCAGCTGATGCCTCATCTAGGGCTGCTGCCTTTGGTTCTGTGTTGAGTTTTTTTTTGGCTTCTGCTACAATCTTTTGCCTGATGATATCAAGACTAAGTTGATGGATGCGCCTCTGGATAATAAACATCTGTTTGGTGCTGCTACTGCTGAGTTAAGTCCCTGCAGGAAAAGGGTAAAGCTTTACAGGATCTGAAGCACATTTTTGTTTCACCTGTTCCTAAATTTCAAAGGAATTACCCTAAGAAGCCTGTTTTGTTTGTAGACAGTCTCAATCTCCCCCAAAGGTAAGAAGGGTGATAGAAGGGCTGTTCGTACTAAGGCTAGCCAAACCCCTTCAACTCAGAAACCACCTTTTCCAGACAAACCAGCTGTTGTCTGACTATCCTTGCTCTGCTCTTATTAGTCACAGTCCTCTGTCTCTTCTTCCTTCCCTGACCCTTCATATTTGTTTAAAGATAACTCAGGACTCCTGGGTCCTTTCCATAATTTGCCAGAGGTATTACATGGTCTGGAAATCTCTTCTCCTCTTTTTGGGTATTCCTCAGCCTCCTCAGGAACAACTGCCCTTTTTTCCAGAGGTACTTTAGGGCCTGTTGGCTCAGGGAACAATGTAATAAGTTCCATCTCCTCAGAAGGGGAAGGGGTTTTACTTCAGAATGTTCTTGGTCCCCAGGAAAGTAGGAACCTGGAGGCCCATACTGGATCTCTCCCAGCTAAACACCCTTTTGAAGGTTCCTTCCTTTCAGATGCCATCCCTTCAAACTTTGTTTCCTCTTCTACTTCTTCAGGCTTTTCTTGTTTCCCTGGATCTCAAGGATGCTTATCTACAAATTCCCTTTCATCCCCTTTTCAGGAAATCTTTACATTTCTCTGTTGCTTCCTGGCATTTTCAGTTCTCTGTTTTGCCCTTTGGCCACTGTACTGCCCCAAGGGTCTTCATCAAATGCCTCACTCCTGTAATTGCTTTCTGCAGATTGAGGGGGATACAGATCTTTCCTTACTTGGACTCATGCTCATTCAGGCCTCTTCTCCAGAAATTCTACTTCAGCATCCTCTCTTTGCTGTTTGTCTCCTGCAAAGTCTGGGGTTTACTGCACATTTCCAAAAATCATTCCTGACGCCTTCTCAGGATCATGTTTTCCTAGGGTCTAGGCTCCATACTGTTCCAGCGCTGGCATCCCTGCTTTCTCCCAAAGCTTTAACACTGATTGCTTTTTTTCAGTCCCTTCTTTTAGCTTCACTTGCAGCTAAGGAGCTTCTAAGGGCTCTGAGTTACATGGCTTCCATCATTCGTATGCTCCCTCTGGCCAAGTTCCATAGGAGAGGGTTGGGTTTAGCATAATGATTAAGGTCTTTCCTCATAAACACAAGGTGCAGGGTTCATTTTTGACTTCAAGGTATTGGCTAAGCTTAAAAAGGCCCTTTAAGGCAATTAGCCTAGTATTCACTTATGAAACTATGAGAAAACTCTAGTAGTTTCTGAAGTCAGTTTGGCTTCAACTTTTTCATCCTTTAGATTTTCTAGTCCCTCTTCTTCCATGACTGAAGCAGGAACCGCAGTTGTGGATTCATTAATTGTTCCTCAACCCAGGGCTTCCTTTTCAACCTCCAGTCCCCTCTCAGGAGCTCTTCACAGGTGCCTCAGACATGGGATCGGAGGCCTCCCTCTGAAAGTGTAGGGCCTTTAGTCTGTTTGACAAAAGAATGACCACATCAATGTCAAAGAGATGAGAGCTTTTCTTCTAGCTCTTCAGCTTTTCATTCTGTTTTCCCTCCAGGGCCCCTCAGAATTCTCACAGACAGTACCACAGTGATGTGATATATCAACAAGCAAGGGGGACAAGGTCTTATCTCCTGTGCAGACTTAGCTCTTCAAGTTTGAGATCTAGCTATACTGTATCAGGTGACCCTTCAGGCAGTTTATATTCCCTCAGATCAGAACATAGTGGCATGTTCTCTGAACAGGTCCATAACACAATCCCATGAGTGGATGCTTCATGGGGATGTCTTTCTGGGCATTGTCCACCGGTGGGGTACTCCTCAATTAGATTTGCCTCCCCTCTTTACAGGCAACTTCCTCTCTTTTGCATCAGAGTCCCTTGTCCTCTTGCTTGGAAGGTGGATGCCTTCTCTTCTTCGTGGAAAGAGATGTTTCTTTATGCCTTCCCTCCCCTTCCTCTAATTCCAAAAGTCCTGTTCAAGATAAAACAGTATGCTGACAAATCTTGCTGGTGACCCCCTTTTGGTCCAGACAACAGTGGTCCCCTCTTCTTCTGCATTTAGCCAAGGGCAGTCATCACAAGTTACCTCACAGGGTGGACCTAATCACACAAGACAAGGGATCTCTCATCCATCCCCACCTGTCCACTCTTCATGTGACATTATGGGTGATAGGGTTTTGATCCCCTTCAGACACCTTTTTTCTAAGAATGTGCTTTGGGGCCTTCAGGATACCTACTGTTAGGAAATCTTATTTGTCCAAATGGAAAATATTTTCTCTCTGGTGTCTTTCTCAAAACCAGGATCCAGTTACTGTAGATGTTCTTTTGGTTCTCTCTTATTTGTGTAAATTGCTTAGTGCTGGGTTGGCATATTCTTCTGTTCAGGTCCACCTGTCAAGCTGTTTCTGCTTGCCTGCCTTTGACTTCCCCTTTGGTTTCTAGTTTTGAGGCCAAATATTTTCTTAAAGGTGCCCTTCACATTAGGCCTCCCAGGAAGCTTGTTCCTCCTTCCTGGAACCTTGATTTTGTTTTAGAAAAATTGACCCAGGCTCCTTTTGAGTCTGCTGCTTCAGCTTCATTACAGCATTGTTCTGGAAGACTGTTCTTTTGGCCCTTACCTCTGCCAGGCAGATGTCTGAGCTGCAAACCCTTATGGCTGCTCCTCATTTTTTCTCTCATAAAGATGGGGTGTCTCTTCGTACTAATTCTTCTTTTATGCCCAAGGTGGTTAATGAGTTGTCTCTTAATCAGTCTTATCATTTGCCCACTTTTTTCTCTTTTCCACAACCTGCTAGTGAGAAGGATCTGTGCACCTTGGATTTGCATAGACAACTCAGATATTATTTGGACACAAATAAAGCTATTTGCAAATCTAAACAGCTTTTTGTTTTTCATCCTAGATCTTTACATATGCCTTTTTCCAAGCAAACCATTTCTTCTTGGATATCTAAAGCCATTTCTTTTATTATTCCTTTCATGGGAAGAGTCTTCCTTCTTCTGTTAAGTCTCATTCTAGTAGGACTGCAGCCTCTTCTGGTGCTTTTTCAAGGGTTTGGATACTAATTATATTCTTGATGCAGCTACCTGAACTTCTGGCCATACTTTTATAAAGCACTATAAGTTGGATTTGATTTGTAGGGCCAGAGATAATTTTGTTAGGGCCATTCTTCATGGATTTTTGAGGGCTCTGCTGGCCCTTACTCCTCCCAGTCTTCTTCCTGAGCTATTATATTCTTCCTGTTGTAAAGAATACTGCAGCAGTGATGTGGAAGGATGTAGTACAGTTGTGCAAAATCTTACCATAACAGTAGTAGATGTCCTGCTGTTCACCATTGCAGTATTCATTCTCTCCCTCCTCCCCTTGATCCGTTTTCCTTCTGGATGTACTTCTTATCTGATAGTATCCTTAGACTGTCGTTCCTGCTGGGGCTGTTTAATTTCTGCGGCTGTTACGTCTGAATGTAATCTTTAACCCCTATGCCATGTGTGGGGAACATATATGTGACATGCGACATACCCATTACAACCTAGAGGCTTTGTGCTTTGATATACTGGCCGGACATCAAGCTGCCTTAGGCAGGAGATCCGTGTTGTGAAGAATACTGCAACAATGAAAAGAAAGACATCTACTGTTATAATAAGATTTTACACAGCTGTACTTTCTCTGTGGCATACAAGACATATACTGTTTTGTTCAAGGGTCCAGATAAGTTGCTAGCATTAAATTTCGTACTAGACAATGCTATGCATGGGATGAGGAAGTACTGTGCAACATGTTGCTGCTACATAGCAAAGCAATGACCGGTAATGTTTTAAGGTAAAGCTATGTGGAGCTGCCTGTAAAAAAAAAAAAAAAAAAAAAAAAAAAAATTTCATCTGCTTTTACTGTACTTGTGTTTTTACCTACTTCTTTTTACTTTTGCATCATCTTAAAATACTCAGTTGTATTTATTACTGCTTGGTGTAACTCATTCTAAGCCTTTTGGTTTAAACACTTGGGCTTCGGACCAGTTAGTTGTTTTGCACTGAGAGGTTTGTGGTCTGCACTGTTGTGGCAGAACAGGTAGCTTACATCCTTCTAGGTTGAGAACTGCTGATTGAGGGCTCAGTGTCTGTTATTCTAAAAGTGTATTAATTCTGGTTTAAGCACTTGGGCTTTCAAGCCAGTTATTTTACATTAAGAGGGTTCGTGGTCTGCACTCTTGTGGGAGGAGAGGCTGGACTCTGCCCTTCTGAGCTGGGAATTTCTGGTTAAAGGCTTATAGTGCATGCATATCTGAACTGTTTCTTACTGAAGTTGGTGCGCCTTGTTTGCTGTGGCATAGACTGGATTCGGGCCTGCTGGATCTAGCTTTGTTTGTGTAACTTGAGCACTAATCCAGACATTCTCTAAAGTATTCAATGGTATTTATTACTGCTTGGTTGTAACTTGATTAAAGTGTAGCTATCATTCAAGTCTTTTGGATTAAGCACTTGGGCTTCAGACCAGTTGTTTTACATTAGGAAGGTTTGTGGCAAGCACTGTGGTGGCAGGACAGGTAGCTTTCATCCTTCTAAGTTGGGAACTGCTGATTGAGAGCCCAGTGTCCAAGTGTATTAGTTCTGGTTTAGGCACTTGGGCTTCAGGCCAGTTATTTTACATTAAGAAGGTTCGTGGACTGCACTCTTGTGGGAGAAGAGGCTGGACTCTGCCCTTCTGAGCTGGGAATTTTCTGGTTAAAGGTTTATGGTGCCTGAATATTTGAACTGTATCTTACTGAAATTGGTTCACCTTGTTTGCTCTATCATAGACTAGATCCAGGCCTACTGAATCTAGCTTTGTTTATATACTTGTTGTTTGTTTGCTTGTTATTTCCTGGAAGCTAATTCACCTAATACGCAACTTCTCAGCGCTTCTGTGGATCACTAGTGATATCTGCATTGCTTACTGTACTTATTTCCTTGTTTCACTTGAAAGAAAGTTACTGTTTGTCGTTTCTGCATTTAGTTACTTGTATCACATTGCACTCAAGTTACCTGGCACTTGCTCACTAAAGCAATTATATAAGTCAGCACTAAAAATTAAAAGCACTACACCCTCACTCCCCACTGGCCCTTGTTTTCAATTAAGGATTTCCCAATATTATTCTAGCATGTCCAAAGGTCAGTTGTCAATCTCCTCTCCGGTCCAGCTGGTGAATCTGGGAATCTTGAGGCAATGTTATAACTGCCTCATGTACACAGACAACCCTCTCCTCCTCCCACATAACACAAATACTTGCGAGAGATGCAGCTATTTAGCCAAACTGGAGGCTGAGCTCTCTCAACTCAGGACTGGCAAGACCAGACAGGAGGAGAAGGCAACTACACACACCACAAAACCAGCCTCACATAATGCTACCACTCCACTGAATCAAACACATAAACACACAAAGACATACTCGGAGGCTCTGAGTAAAATTTACCTAAACAGCAGAGGCCTCCAAAGCAGACACCCAAACAACTGCTACCTCAAGACACCCCACAAGCAACACATAAACCACAAAAGCAGTGTGCAAAGCAGTCACAGCCCTTAAGGCCAAATACAACACCAAACATACTTGTCATAGGTGACTCCATAGTCAGACACACTGACGTCCCACTCACCAGGCTGAACAAGGAGAGGGTCACAGTAAGCTGCCTATCGGGCGCTAGAATCCGCCACATAACACAAGCACTTTCGGTCACTCCACAGCAAGTACAAATATGACACAGTCATTGTCCATGCTGGTGTGAACGACCTGAGACGACCTCCCTGGACTGCATGAAAAGAGACATAGAGGAGCTCTCTGATTATGTAGCCCAGGCAGGTATGACCCTAACCCTGAGCAGTATCCTTCCTTCACCAAGAATGATGCCACAATATAGAGACAAGATGATCAGCTTTAACAATTGGCTTAATGTCTGGTGTCATTCAAAGGGGATCCAGTGTCTGTCTGCCTGGGATGACATGCTTGACAAGCCACGCTGCTTCCGCAAGGGACGGCTTGCACCTGTCACCCTGGGATTCCGGATATTGGCTAAGGCTCTTGCCACCCCATAGTGCCTTTTTAGGCAAGGCTCAAATTCTAAACCTACCACCCTAGAAAACAAAAATGGGAAGAAATTGAGGGTAATGCTGCTCAATGCCAGAAGTCTAAATCTCAAAATGCACGCACTCGAGGCCCTTCTCAGTATGGAGAACATCGATGTCTGTGCTGTAACTGAAACCTGGTTCAAGGCTCCTGAGAGCACCCCGGCACTATTAGGTTTTACCTCATATCATGCGTTCCGGCCCCAAAACCCGGACCACTCCACAAAAGGAGGGGGTGTATCCATATTCATAAAGGATACTCACACCTCCAGGTTGGTGGCAACGCATGAAGCTTTGGAAATCATCCAGGTGCAACTAACAATAGGCAAAACTGCTCTACAAATTGTAGCATGCTACAGGCCACCCTCTCAAACTCAGGAACCCCACACAGCCTTCCTGAAGACACTGGAGGGTATAAATGTATCTCCAAACACCATCATATTAGGTGACTTCAACTACCCGAATATAGACTGGGAACATTACTCAAGCCCTAACTTTCTAGCCCAACGGTTCCTGGAGTTCATAAATTCAAATGCCATGGAACAGCTAGTCACTGTTCCCACGAGAGGAGAAAATATACTAGATCTCATTGTCACAAACATGGGGACAAAATGCTCCACACGAAGTATATCCCTCATTGGTGAGATCTGATCATAAACTAATCTCACTGGAAATCCACATCCCGCCCCACCCCAAACAAAAAGACCATAGTGAAGAACTTCTCTAAAGCAAACTTCACACTACTCAAGACTGGTGTGGTATCCTTCAAGGCCCCTGAGTCAGAGGAAACCACAACCCAAGCTGGAAGCCCTTACAAATGCCTTCTATGAACACCTCCAGGACTGCATGGATCAGGCAATCCCAAATAAAACCAAGACTCTTTCCACAAAGGGCAAACGTCCAGTCTGGTGGACCCCAGCCATTAACAAACTTTACAATAAGAGGAGAAAGCTATTACATGATAGAACAAAATCCATAAAAGGGAAGTCACCCCTGATCATTATTAGTAAAAATTACGAGCACTCATAAAATCAACTAAGGCCAATTTTGAGAGAAAAATTGCCATGGATTCAAAGGACAATCATAAGGCCTTTTTCAGCTATGTTAGGAACCTGGGTGGAAACTCACAGATATGCTCAGAATTAGTCCAAAATGATACAAAAATCACTGAACCCACAGACATTGCCAACATACTGGCAGACAGGTTCAGTGCAAACTTCACCCCTCTCCCCTAAAGGAGAGATAACTATCCCAGCCGAGTGTAGCCTCCCGGACATCTCAAATGCGCAGGTGAAAGCTGCTCTCTCTAAAGCTAAAAACACAGCATCAATGGGACCGGATGGTGTCCCCGGCTGTGTGCTACACGAGCTAAATGAGGAATTAAACCCGCACATAAGGCAGCTGTTTAATCTCAGCCTTACCACAGGATACGTGCCCAAGGAGTGGCGTACGGCAACTGTGGTCCCACTCCACAAAGGTGGTGCCTCTATGGACCCTGGTAATTACCGCCCCATAAGCTTAACAAGTCTAGTCTGCAAAGCTATGGAGAGGATCATAATGGAGCTCATAAACAAAGATATAGGGGACTTGCAGACATTGGACCCGACCCAGTTTGGCTTTGTCAAGGGAAGATCATGCCTTTTGAACTTGGTCGACTTCTTCGAAATAGTCACCAAGGCCATTGATGAGGGAAAGGCAGTCCATGCAGCCTACCTTGACCTTGCAAAGGCTTTCGACACAATACCCCACTCGGGTATTGTAGAAAAACTTACCAGCTTAAATGTAAACCCATATGTCACAAGATGGGTTGCAAACTGGCTTAAGGACAGAACCCACAGGGTTAGAGTTGCTGGCGCTGTGTCAGACTCCAAGCCGGTCACAAGTGGTGTCCCACAGGGCTCAGTCCTTGGCCCCCTATTGTTTGGCATCTACTTCTCAGAAGTACAGGCCAACATGGGAGGACTTTGGCTGACAAAGTTTGCAGATGACTGCAAACTGGGCGCCATAGTGGAAAGTGCATCGGACACTGATATCCTTCAGAAGGGACTCACGGAAACAGATAGCTGGTGCCAGAGCCATGGCCTGAAGTTAAACGCCAAAAATGTATAGTCATACCCTTCGGGAAAAACAAGGTAACCCCAAGCTACCATATAGGTGGCAATCCACTAAGCACAGAAGAGGTTATCAGGGACCTGGGGACCCAGGTTGACAGTGGCCTTTCTTTGACACTCACATTGCTAAAGTGGTTAGAAAGACCTTCTACATTGCCCACCTGATCATGAAGGGATTCACATCCAGATCTAGTGAGGTCATTGTTCCCTGTACTCTTCACTTATCAGACCAATGATCGAGTACAATGCCCCATTCGGGATGTATCTCACCCGACATCTGCAGCAATTGGAGAGACCCCAAAAGTTCCTCACCAAAAGGATAAAGGGACTCCAAAATCTGTCATATGCTGCCAGATTGAAGAAACTCCAGCTCTATTCAGTCGCATACCGTCTGCTCAGAGGTGACATGTGCCTGACATACAAGGCCATGTCCAACCCGGAATTAATGGACATGCTCCACCTCAAAAATCCAAATCCACCAAAACCACTAGAGCAAGCGACTTAAACCTTAGCACGGATATAAATAGGACGTGCTGGAGGGATAGATTTATCACTCAGAGACTCCCTATGCTGTGGAATAAAATCCCGGTCCATGTGAGGCAGAGCACCTCGCTGACTCTGTTCAAGAGAAATCTAGACCTGTGGATGGGAGATCGTAGGTTTACCCCGGGAATCATCTCTGGGTCACTGCTGGACAGAGGCACAACAAACTAATGGGCACAGTATTTTTTCATATAAGGGGTGGCGTAAGCCACAATAATTTGGGCTAGGCTTATAAATGCCTTAGGGCAGATAGCCTAGTATAAACCTATGAAACTATGAAACTATGAAACTGCTGCTGTCATGCCTAGGCTTAGGAGTAAATGTGAATAAAGTTTCACACAGTAAGCAAGACAGTGGGCTAACATTCATTACCATAGTATGGTATTGAAGGGATCTGGTGCTGTGCAAGCTCCCATTGGCGGTTGTCCAGTATCTCACTGCGGGGCAAGGACAAGGTTGTATGCGGTAACAGGTTTGCTTATACCACAGAGAACTCTACTGCAGGTAGGAATTATCCTGTTTTGCAACAGAGGTGTTAGGTAATTTTTTTTCTCTTTTTGAATGTCAGAGCAGTAGTATTGTTTTTCAGCAAATTGTGCTAAGCAGCATACATCCTAGCAGGCAGTGGAGATTACTGCTCTTATAGGCACCATTGTTTTGTATCGGGCTGCTGTCCTGTAGGATATACCACTGTGATCAGTCAATATGCCAGTGGAGCTTGCTTCTTGAACTGAATATGTTTGGGAGTGGATGGTTTGCATGTCTCCTCCATGCTTGACATACAGCACTTACACAGTGGGACAAGATGGTGTACACGGTCTTATTCCATTCGGTATTCTTTATAAAATTATTCATGTTTTTGGTACATGTATAGTGAATACCAGCCCAGTTTCTGTTCACACCAGTGTCTATGACTCCCAGTCTGAATGTTTATTCTGTTCTTCCTTGCTTAATAAGTTGCATACCTGATATGTCTTTATAGAAAATACAAATGGTTTAAATCTGACATTATAAATGTGACATATTTGCTGCTTTGTGGCACAAGAAAATGCAGCATTAGCTTGTGCAGCTGAATCTATCTTTTGTGTCCCACAGTGTAGTAATATTAAGTCCAAAAGAAAATAATTCTGTTTTAGATAGCTATGACCTTTCTTGACCTCATCAGCTATTTAAACTTCTGTGCCCATGTTTGATAATAAACAAAGGCTGCCATCTTAATACGGTGGTAGTGTTAGCACAGTAGTGTAGTGATTTGCATATCTTTGTTCTACAGTACTGTTCCGACCTGGAGTGCCTCCTCTGCAGAGACTACATGCCTTCCTGTGTCTGCATGGGTTTTTGCTTGGTGTACCAATTTCTTCCTATATCCCAAAGTCAATGCCACAGGTAAAATGGAAGTCCTCCAAACTGCCCTTAGGTGTGAGTGCATTTTTGTGTATCTTTTGATGACTGATGTTCCATCCATGATTAGTTTCTCTGTCATATGTCCATTGATTGCAAGGATAATCTTCTGCTCACTTGTGTCACCGAATTAAAAGCAGTCATTGGGAGAATGACCGAATGCATGAAAACATTTATAAAGAAAATACAAGTTGTTTTTGAGTGATTGAAACACAGCAAAGAAGGACTGTTACTTCATGTAAACTAAGAATGGTTCCTCCACTCTTATCTTCAACTGAAACAACTTTAAAGTTCTGAGGACACTAATTAGTGGTGTGGTACTCTGTAATTTGCTCAGACAAATTGTGGCATTGCCACATAGCTGCAAAAACATTGTCCCTCCCTCTTAACTGTACTTCTGTTATCCTATTCTTAGCACAGTTCTGAAAATTCTCCATCCTTTGTTTATTGTGCATCATGACAGTGTTTGCTGCACTAAGAGGATAAACAATAGCTTCCAATTTCATTTTCTTTTCTGTTGCTTAAATAGTTTAAATCTCAATATCTTGATCTGTACATGTTGTTGGAAAGTTGATGCATAAGAAACCAAGGCTTCAAATGATCACTGCAACAGTAGTTGCTCTTTCCATCCTCCATGTTTTTAAGTTTTGTTGCCAGGGTGTTTGTTAGCATTGACCTTTTTTAGGCATATAGTCTCCCTCTTTCAATTGGCAAGAAAATCTAAAGGGCTTGACACCCAAAACTTTAATTTTCTTCAGTTGTTCTTGAACTGTCAATGGTTTGGGCACGTGGAAGGTGCCTTAAGCTCTGGAAGCTGTCAAACTGTTATAACCTATGCAGGATATAATCCATACAGCTAAGGGACTGCAGCGGTGATCATTCAAACATGAATCATTATGGCAAGTTTACTTTTACAACTGTACTTTCTTAACTACAGTTATGTTTGGTTTCAGGGAGTAGCACTTTATTATGTAAGCCATCTGCTTGGCCCCTTGGTCACAGCAAGAGGTTGATTGCTTTAACCTAATATCTGATGCTGTCGGTCTTCATTCCACCCTTGACAGATGGGTTCGGTTCCAGTATTGGAACCGACTCAGCTGTTACTACAGCTCGCACCAGCCAAAAACTCTCCAGCTTCACCTCTACCCTGAATCCCTCTCTCTGAATTACCTCAGATCTCATTTGCCACTTTCCAAAATGGTCGCGTTTAGCTAATACTCTCAAGCGTTCGTGGGATTAGGTAAAATTGTTGTATCTTTCTTTCCAAATTTCTTTTTTTTCATCTATCCTTTCTCGTTATACTGAGTGTATTCTTTGTATTATTGTTGATACCTTTTTTCCTTTACACTAATGTGTAATTTCCCACTATCATTGATGATAGTTCCATCTCTCTGTCTTTCTCTTTCGGTAGTCTTTCCCCTCCCCGTGCACGTTTGTGTACATTTTTACTAGCATCTCTAATAGTCATGTCCTTCTATCTCCCTTGTTATAATTACAGAATATCAAAAATATTTTTTTCTTTCTTTTTGTGTAGGTTTTCCCTTGTTTTTCTCTGTCTGACATGGCTGATAAGAGTAAGGCCCCTTCTGGTTTGAAAAAATGCCAGAAGTGTGTCCATAAGTTTCCCTCTTCTGATTTCCACTCCTTATGTGTTTATCGCCTCAGCCCCCTCCACTTACAGGAAGATTGTAGTATTTGTCACACCTTCAGCCACAAGGCTTTGTTGGAAAGGTGCAACAAGTTCATTCTAAAAGGACTTTTGCCTTCAGCCTTTGGTGAAGCCTTAGCCACTGCAGAAAGAGCATAGACAGATATTTCATCCCCTTCTTCTTCTTCTTCATCTGTTGACAAATCAGAAAAGGAAATTATATCGATTCCGACTTCCCTGTCAGTTACAAAAGCCAAACAATTTAAGACCTCCGTTCCAAAAGTTCTCTCAGAACCTAAGGCCTCTGCTGATGACAACTTCTGTTTCTGCACCGATTACAATTTTGAGTCCTTCAATGTCGAAGGCCACAGCACAAGAAATGGCAACTATCTCACTGACTAAGACCTTTCTGCCTAGAATGTCTTATTGTCCATCAGTAGATCCCTTTTCTGGTGAACTACTAGAAGTATTTTTGCAGAGGCCTAAGTCCCCTTCCACTTAGTCGGTGCACTGAACCAAAGGTCTTCCAGAACTCGATGTACAGAGGCTGGTGAATAAAATTTTGTGGGCTAGAGGGCTTTCAGGCCCACCTTCAGTACCAATTCCCTCTGGTCTTGGTACCAAGACTTCCTTCACTCTGTTGACTACTCCTTCTCCTCTAACCTCCTCGGAGGTCTTAGAGTCCTGTGTTCCGATTCTCCTGGCACCGACTGTGTCAGCTCCGGAGTTGCTCACTTCTTCGGAGCTGGCAGTTACCCTATCTCTTCAGTTATTTCTGAACCAGAGACCTCCCAAAGCCATGGCTACTCTGTCGGTTCTGGGGAGCAGGTCTCGACTCCAGGTTTTTGGAAGCTGTCTGTGCTCCTTGGGGCTTTGGCTCGAGTTAGTTCTGCTCCGGCTTCGGTCTCATGGGTCAGTTCTTCGGAGCAGGGAGTGACCCCAGTCGTGAGGCAGTCTTTCTCATTTCCTTGCTCGCTTCCTTCTTCAGGGGGACTGGAATTTGAGGCTATGCAGAGGGCCCTTTCTCTTGCAGAGACTCAGTTGATGCCTACCCCATTGGAACAGTTACTCCCTTCTAGTTCTACTATTCCTCCTGCCTCTCCACTGGGACAGCGGGTGCTGAAGTCTCAGGTGTCACAGCCACAGGTACTTTCACGTTCGGATACCTCCCAGGATTATCCCCCTGAGGAGGTTCCTCAGAAAAAAAAGTGCAAGAGGAAGCACTTTGATTCCTTCCCCAGGAATCAGTCACTGACTATACAGATTTTGATGAGGGGGAAGGGTCCCCGCGGTCACCCCTGAAGATGTCTCCTTTGGAGACATCCTGGAAATTCTAAAGCAGAGGGGTGGGTGGAAGTCCCAAAACCCTTCCTCTGAGTCTGTTTACTTGCAGGCATTCAGCACCCGCCCATTTACTTTTTGAGTGACTCCGCCCATTTCACAGTAGGCATGGAAGGCTCCTGGCACCATCTACCCCATCTCCAGAAGACCAGGCAAGATACTTTCTGCATCTGCAGACAAAACAGTTTTGAGTGAAGGGTCTTGCAGTTGATGCTATGGTCATAGTGGCCGCCACTAAAAAGGAAATGTCTGAAGAGAGTTCCTCTTTCCATCCACCCAACAGGGAGTCCTGGGCTATAGACAGATTTAGGAAGCAGATCTGTGCTTCAACAACCTTCGCAATAAGG
The DNA here is from genome assembly GCF_019279795.1 of Protopterus annectens. Classification (NCBI taxonomy): domain Eukaryota; kingdom Metazoa; phylum Chordata; order Ceratodontiformes; family Protopteridae; genus Protopterus; species Protopterus annectens. Next base: position 905,943,806 of record NC_056735.1, read on the forward strand.
TGCTTACATTTTTTTTGGCACATTTTACCAGACTCCAGTGGGATCTGATCAAGGAGATATCAGACACCCTGGCGGGAGCTGTAGCTGTGAAAGTCAAAGAGAAAGTGGCTTCCCAGTTAGCCACCCTGGAGTCTGTGTCCAATATGTCCATAAGGCTGATTGCCCATACAGCTAAAGGGACATCTAGAGCAGCAGCTACAGGTGTAGCCATTAGGCGACATGCATGGATGTGCCTTTGTGATTTTGCAGAACCATTCAGTTATTCTTCCATCAATAATCCTTTTGATGGAACATCCTTGTTTGGCCCAAAAGTGAAAGAAACTTTATCCAAGTGTGGGAAAGATGGTAAGACCCTTTCTGCTGTGGGCATACATTTTTCCACTCCCCACAAAGGTCATTTTCTAGGAACCAGAGGAGTAGTGGAAAAATGTGGTTTAAAAAATCCCAACGGCCTCTCCAAGACACATGTGGAGGGAGTTCCACCAGCGGGAACTAAAATGGAAGACTCTGGCCTCATTGGAGAGGTGGTCTGCAAAACCAGGGCTTCAGGGATTCCTTCCCAGGCAAGCCTTTTCAGTGTTCCTCAAGGGATGCCCAATTGTCTTCTTCTGGAAGCAGTCAGGAGACACTTATCTTTGCACCTAAATGCCTGGCTAGACAAAACAGATTCCTGGGTGCAAAAGTTCTCAACCTCCCCCTGTTTACAAGAAAATCCCCAGTGTTCCACCCAGTCAGAGGGATTCAGCAGTACAAGAAGTCCAAAAACTGCTGGACAAAAGAGACATCCAACAAGTCCCACCAAACCACAAAGGATCTGGAACCTACTCAAGATTCTTTTTAGTACCAAAGAAGATAGGAGACTGGAGACCAATTTTGGATCTCAGTATACTGAACAAATCAGTTTGGCAAACAAAGCTCCGGATGGTCATGGTACAGTCTATCCTTCCCTTTCTGAAGAAAGATGACCGGATGTGCTCTGTAGACCTTCAGGATGCATATTGCCATGTAAAAATGGCCAAACACTCCATAAAGTTCCTCTGCTTCCAGCTGGGAGCCAGTCACTACCAATTCAGAGTACTGCTCTTTGGACTCCCCACAGCCCCCAGGGTGTTCATCAAATGCGTGGCAGTAGTAGCAGCTCACTTGAGTCTACAAGGATTCCGTGTGTTTCTGTATTTGGACGACTGGCTCATAACCGCTTTAACCAAGCATCAGTTGATAAAAGCCAGGAACTTACACCTTCAACATCTCTGCCCATTTGGGGATCACAGTAAATCTAGAAAATTCACCTATAACCACAACACAAAAATTAGAATTCATAGGGGCAGTATTGAATAATCAGACAACAATAGCATCTCTTCCTCCAGAACATCAAAGATTTGTGGTTCAGGTTCAGAAGTTAATCCACAGAAAGAAGGTTCCAGCATGTTTAGTCTTACAAGCTGTAGGATCCATGGCAGCTTCTATAACTGTAGTGCCACTAGCCAGGTTACGTATGAAAATTTTGCAATGGCTACTAGCCTTCCAATGGTCTATAATTCATCACCCATTGTCAGAACAAGTCCTGATCACTAACCATTGGAAAACAGATCTTCTTTGGTGGATACATTCCGATCAAGTTATTCATGGTCGTCCTTTTATTTTTCTGGAGTCCACGGCCATATTGACCATGGACACCTCCCAGATGAGGTGGGGGGACATTTTCTGGGCAAGATGGTCCAAGGCATTTGGTCTCCATTAGAGGCCAACTTGCACATCAATGTCCTCGAGATAAGAGCGGTGCTTCTTGCATTGCAGGCCTTTCAGATGGCTCTTCCTCAGAGGACTATTGCAATTCAGATGGACAATATGTCAGTGGTTTGGTACATCAACAAGCAGGGAGGAACCAAGTCTTACCTTCTTTGTCGAGAAGCTCTCAGAGTGTGGCAATGGGCAATCTCTTCCAACCACTTTCTAATAGCAATGCACTTTCTGGGGAGTTCCAGTGTGATTGCAGCCAAGCCTAGCAGATGCATCCTTCAGCCTCACTAGTGGTCTCTCAATCAAAAAGTAGCAAAGATGATTTTCCACCTTTGGAAACAAGCTTGTTGCGTCTCCCTTAAACAACAGATGCAGCAATTACTTCATCCTGATTCTGCAAAAGTCACCCAGAGACTCTGTCCTCCATGATTGGCTCCCCCCAAGTCTCCTCTATGCCTTTCCCTGATACCTCTAATTCCCAAATTCTTACAGAAAGCACTTAGGTTGAAGAGCACAGTGATCCTCATTGCTCCCTTTTGGACTTGACAGGTTTGGTTTCCCTTTCTTTGGCCTTATCTAATTCGACTACCCTTGATTCTGAACCCAGTGTCAGATCTCCTGTCCCATCCAGACAGTTTTTTTTACCCAAACATTTTGAACCTCAATCTAACTGCGTGGTTGCACCAGTTCCATTAATTACCAACCATCTCAATATTTCTTCTTCAGTATGCCACATCCTTTTATCAGCTCACAAACCTTCCACTCAAAAACTGTACACCAGTAAGTGGAAGAGATTTACTATTTGGGCCCTTGAAAAGCAAATAGATCCTTTTTCAGCTTCCATGGAACATATCCTAGATTTTGTTAGCCACTCTGTTTAATGCTGGAGCTTCTCCTTCCACCATCAAACTACAATTAGTTGACATCTCTAATTTTCATAATGACTTGGATGAACATTCATTAGTCTCTCATAGACTTTGTAAATCATTTCTAAGAGGCACTCTCCTGTTAAAGACCCCATTCAAAGATCCAACTCCTCCTTGGGACTTGAATCTACTACTTCAGGCAGTGATACATTCTCCCTTTGAACCCTCTGCGGAATGTGATTTGAAGTTTTTATCTTGGAAGGCACTCTTTTTGATAGCCGTTACCTCCGCCAGAAGAATTTCAGAGATCCAACCTTATTATCTGGACCCCCTTACCTTGTTTTCCATAAAGAGAGGGTATCTTTACAAACAATCCCCTCCTTTTTACTCAAGGTTTCATCAGAAGATAATATTAACCAGATGATTAATTTACTAGTTTTCTTCCCTAATCATTCGAAGAAAGGAGAGTATGCCCTGCATTTATTAGACGTCCATAGACAACTACATATGTTCTTCGTGTTTCATTGTTGCAGTCATCACATTTGAGTTATCCCTGCCAGGGTAGCCCTCGGCCGGCCCGAATACCAAAAGCTTAGTATTTCTGCATCGATTGCTGTCCCTTCAGAACTGACGTCAGGTCATCAGTAGTATAAAGTAAGGCAGCCAACGCCATTACATCAGTCTTTCTTGCCAAGGAGCCCAATGCAGAAGCAGTTCACATGAGTGCCAGTTGGTCGCTACTTGAGTTTCGTCTTCCCGAACTGAAGCTGAAGTCTTCTAAAAGCAAAGTACCCCATTGGGGATCCTTTTTTCTTGCTTTAACCGATGTCAGAAAAGTTGACAATTGTCTTGCCTGTGGAAAGCAAATACCACACCAAGACTTTCATTCTTTCTGCTTCACTTGCTTAGGCCCAGATGATGACATCCCTCGCTGTCACTTTTGTGCTTTGTTTAATGCCAGAACTGTATGTCGTCGGGCCCTTATTGTAGCTAGATATTTTTGCTTACAGTCCTGGAATTCTGATATGGCTTCGATAAGCCATCCGACAGCAGATCTTTCAAAAAAATGTAAGGATAAAGACAGAGACCGACCGCACAGGTTCAAACCTACCGACGACGCTTCCGTTAAGCTAGTCATCAGTTTGGCGCTTTTGCAGCCCCTGATGCTCGCTTCTGTGGATTCGCAGGCTACTACCAAGGCCCATTCGGAGGCCGGTATGCCACAAAGCTCTTCTTCGACTAAGGATCCTGCGGTTGTCTCACCCTTGGATGGGTCCGGAGCCGCTGAGCAGGCACTGGCTTCCGAGGAATTACTTCACACTATCAATTCTCATCACAAACCGATGTCTTCTTTCATGTCTGCCATTCTTTCAAAAACTACTGAGCTTCTACAGCCCAGGGTACAAACCACACCCAAGAAACCGACTACCCAATCTCAGGCACCTGATTCCTTGCCTCAGTCTCAAATGCTTAAAATGGTGGAAGACCTTATCATGCTGATCAGGGGAAGCCAAGCTACCCCTTCCAAAAGGAAAAGAGATCTGTCCCCTGTAGTTTTTTCTGAACAGGAGTCTGATGACTCTGATATATCTGAATATGAAGACATGCAACTACTCTCTACTTATGAGGATTCTGATGCAGAGGAATCCATTCCTTCCCCCGGC
>NC_056735.1:906337935-906350435 GCF_019279795.1 Protopterus annectens
TACATATATATATATATATATATATATATATATATATATATATATATATATATATATATATAAAATCAAAGCAAAGTTAGCAAGGCCGATAAAGGACTGTGTTGAATGCGAGTATACAAACTAAAACAATGAAAACAACACACCCACCAGGCTTGACAACTAAAAATAAATAATTTAATGAGATTTAAAGTTAAAACAACATGTAGGATGACTGCTTTTGGATGAAATATCCTTCATCAGGTCAATGTTAGAAAACAGTCATAAAACATTTAAAAGTAATCCAGGCAAATCACAGACAGTCCTCAAGACCAGCACCCCTTCTTTCTTCAATAAAAATCATGGTAGGTGGTTCAGCCAGCTCTAATAGAACAACCAATAAAATAGAAGGATGGAGACACTGCCTTTGTTTTCATCATATCGAGATCTTCCTTGCAATCGTAGTGCTTTTAGTGCTGGTTTAATGGGCAAATTGCTGTTCAGTCCCAGATATATGTAAGCTTGTAATTCAACAAGCCCATCTCATTTCATTCTGTTCGGTTTGCATAGTAATATCTCCCATCTCTAAAGTTTTCTTTGACATCCTGTAAAATGAAAAATTTAAAGTTATGCCCTGGATTATCAGCAATATGTTTAAATAAAAGGCTTTTAAGGTCCTTAAGATGGATGTTACTCATATGTTTCAATATACGCTCCTTGTTTATCTTTCCCACGTAAAAACTATGACATATGTTACTGGTAGCTAAATGGAGAACATGCCTAGTTCTACAGTCGGCATAGTCTCTGTTCATATGTCTCGTGCCAAACCTTGGATGAATAAATTCTTGATTACTGGAAAGGGAATATTTCAGTCTGGCACAGGAAATCATATAATGATATAATAGCAGGCACCTGTGTTGATACCTTCGTAAGAGTGATGTGGTCTATTACAGATGCAAAGAAATATGAATTTCTCTTGGGTATCTGCAAAGGATCATGAGGGTAGAAGGGAAAGAAAATATCTTCCCTTGATTTAACTGTTGATGAGAAGATCCTCTTTATATTCACACAACACTTCTTCCTTTTGGAGAACATAACTTTTTATGAGAAAATTTTTTATCTATCATCTAGGGAATCCTTCATCTCCTAGAAGACCCTTAGATAAAGGGTGAGGTTCCTAAATACCAAATGCACAGTACCACCTCTTTACTTTTGCTGGTGCCTGCAGCACCTATCGAAAAGGAGGAGCAGTCCACCAATGCCCTGGCCAAGCCCCCCCCCAGTAATAGAAGTACCACCTAGGTCTCCCCTGAAAAGAGGCCACTGGATGAATGGGGGATAACCCGGTCAACAAAGGATAAAAAAAAATAAATAAAATACTACTTTTTTAATGATGTTTAACAACCAGTGGTGAAGTATCCACCAGTGATACATTTAAGTCTTCTTCGGTTCAACAGCATTTGTATAATCCTTACGAGGCAGATCCTGTCTGTAACAACATTTAACCAGAAGTAGAAAGCTGTCCCTTTTATATCTATAACATTTGATTAGGATTCTAGACTGCAAGAAAAATGTGATAAAAGGTATATTGATTTGGTACCTTTTCAGTTAGAGTATGAACGTATTTAGTTCATATTTGTATAAACTGTTCAGCAACTTATAATTTGGAAGCTTCAGGGTCACCTTGCTGCAGTTATCTTCATCTTTAGTCCCAAGAGCCCTGTAGTGGACACTTAAGCTGATAATAAATGACTCAAATGGCATCTTCTAGCCAATGAGTTCAAAATTTTGTTTCCACTTTGTTTTTTATTTAAAAAAAAAGAGCAGGCCCTTAAGTCTCAATCTGTAATTTTCAGGTCTTAACAAGTTCATCAAGTAAAAAAATCATTCAGCTTGGAGGATCTGTAGAATGTACTTCTGTAAGTGCTTAAATAAGGAACTCATATGATGGAGAAATCAGAATGTGTTGTTAGGAATCATTTTATGTTCACTATCAAAAGTGCAGATCCTAACTAATATTATGATTTGGGAGCCTGCTTCTTCAACCTGTCAAGGCAAGGAGACTGGTTTCATTACATCAGCATGGAAATGTACAGGGCCATGACAACATTGTTGGGATATTTGTCAGCTTGGAAGCTTTTGAAATAGTGTAGGCAATGTTGTAGCAGTGTGATAAGTAAAGAAGCTAGGAGGGATCAGATCCTCTTACTTTACAGAATGATTTTTGGGGAATTGACCTTGCAACGCATCTTCAACTATTGCTGTCTCATATTAGAGATTAATAAATCCAAATAGTAAATATTTTCAGTAGGAAAGTAATCTTGGCATATGAGTGGAAGTGGAGTCTGTAGGTCTTTCAGTATGTTGAACATCTATAAGGTCTGCCATAAGTGAACCAGTTTATCACAGCAGTCATGTCAAGGTGTTTATTAATTCTTTCCTTCCAAGACAGTTTGGATGATTTATGCTTTTTTTCCATTCCATGGACTTGGACCTTAATGCTTTCTTTCTATTATTTTCTTTTATTCACAAAATGTTACTCTAAACAGAACAGGACAAGAACAGGACTGTCTGGGTCTGCTAGGATAGTAGCAATATTACTGTTATTCTCTGCCAATGCGCCTGATTTCTGTTCCACTGTGGCCATTATCTTTGCAGTAGGCATTGCTGACAAAACAGTAGAACAGGGCACTATATCCCATTTTCAGAAGTCTGAATCTGTTGTCTTGAAACATAGTTTTGACTTAAATTGCATGACATTTATTTGTTGGCAGAAGGAGACTAAGCTTGTCTACTCTGCTATTTTAAGTGCATTTAATGTTCTTCCTACCCTCCATTCTTCCCTTCGTCTTTATACTTTTTCCACCTGTCGCATGCCGTCTGGAGTACTTCTATAAACTCCCTCTCTACCAACCATTCCAGTCCACAGCCTTCATTCTGAAAAAGTACTTTCAGAGATGCAGGCAGTAATTTAGTGCTTACAGTCTGCTGTCTGTGCCGCCTCCTACTGCCTGTTTTATTCTTGTTCAGAATCAGCTCAATCTGAAGTAGGGACTTAATTTGTCAGCAACCTGTGGGTCTTGGATCCGATATCGGATCCGAGCCGGCAATAATTTATACAGCTATGGATCCGAGCTCCTAGCTCCTCCCCTCACCCATAATCCCCTGCCAAACCCAGTTGACCTCAGATCTAGTTTGCCGCTTTTAGAGAGACAGCTGGATTGTAGAGCTCCTGGCGACTTCAGATAAGTTGTTTAAAAAAACATGTTTAAAAATCAGAAAATCTTTCCTGTTTAACTTGAGTGTGTGTTTAGGATCCCTTTAGGTTAACTTTTACCTCTTTTAATTTTAATTGTTTTAGTGTTCCTCCCCTCGCTGGTCGTAGTGTGTGTGTGTGTGTGTTGTTTGTGTTTTGGGGCCTGGTGTGCGTGTGTAGTCCTTTCCTTAGAAAATGTCAGAGGCCCCAAAGCCCATCTTTTCTAAGTGCACCGAGTGTGGCTATAAGCTTTCACCGGCGGATGGCCACACTCGGTGCATTCGGTGCCTCGGGGTTGAACACCTGTCCTCAGGATGCACGATTTGTGCAGGGTTTAACCCCAGGGCACTGAAAGAGCGGAGGTCGAAGCTGGTCCTGGTGGGACTTTTGCCCCCGGAGTCGGCTTCGGCCTCCGCTACTCCCGTGGCACCTCCCCAGCCTATGGTGGTAGCCACTCCTGCCCCCCTTCCTCCAGCCGGGATTCAAACTCCCAGCGCCGGAGGATAGGGAGGCCAGGAGGGAGAAATGGAGGGAGAAGCACCACAAGCGGCGGGCCGAGGCCTCCGCTTCGGCCCCCCCCAGCTAAGCGGGCTTCTCCCTCCACAGCTTCCAGGTCTCCTCCTCCTCGGCTCCAATCACCTTGCTTCTCCCCGGGACCTGAGGAGGAGGAGACCCAGTCTCCGTCGAGGTCATCGAGGCGGCACTCCAGGCCTGCCTCGGTGGCCTCGTCGAGATCCACCTACAACCTGTCTGACGCAGACTTGGACCGGATGATGAGAAGGTTCATCCAGGCCCAGCTGTAGATGGGAGTGCTCCTGCCTCCCCCCCCCCCCTTTGGGGGGGAGCTCGACATCTTTTTTTGCTCCGATAGCTCCTTCTCCGACCCGCTTCGCGGGTATGGAACGCTTGGAGCTGGGCAGCGTTGGAGGGGGGGTGGGTCGGCGCCGACCGTACTGGGTACTTCGGATCCGACCCTGCCCTCGAGTCTGTCGGTTCCATCGTCGGATCCGACCTCTCGGAGCTGGGGACCGAGCTTCGGATCCGAGGGATTCAGTGTGCCTTCGGCTCCGTCCAGGTCGGAGCACACTTGTCCCCCGGATCCGACGGTCTCGGCGCCGGTTCTGATCCCTTCATCGGATCTGAGTGGGAGTCGGCTCTCAGAGCCCAGGGAGAGCGGCTCCCCCTCGGCCTTCGATGTAGTGGAGAGGGCTCTGTCGAGAGCATCCAGACCCCCGACCCTTGTCTTGGCTCCGCCCTGCACTCCCTCTCTGCTGGGCCAGGCTTCAATCACCCGGCCACAGGGACCAGCCTGCTTCAATGTCCCAGGTTGTTCCTTTGGAACAGGACATTGCTGGCGAGACCTCCTCGGACAGCCCCCCCGAGGATGTGCCTCGCAAGCACAAGTGTAAGAGGAGGCACGTGGACTCCCCCGAGTCCTTAACAGAGGACACGGACTTGGATGAAGGGGAAGGCTCCCCAAGATCACCCCCCAAGGATGTCTCCTTTGGAGACATCATGGAAATGCTTAGGCTCGGGGGGGGGTGGTCTGCCCCCAGGGCTTCCTCCAACGAGTCCGTGTTCCTGGAGGCATTCGAAGCAGGCCCGTCTACCTCTTGGGTGTCCCCTCCGGCCGACCCCTTGGTGGACCTTGTGACCACTAGGGCGTGGAAGGAGCCGGACACTGTGGAGCCTATTGCCAAGCGTCCAGACAGGATATTGAGCCCACCCGCAGACCATCCCCACTGGAGCAAGGGTCCCCCTGTAGATGCCATGTTGATGGCGGCAGCCACTAAGAGGGAACTGGCTCAGGAGAGTCCCTCGGTCCATCCTCCGAGCAGGGAGTCTCGATTGATGGATCGCCTTGGGAAGCGATTATTCAGTTCAGCGACCTTCTCGGTAAGGTCTCTGAACTACATGGCACATGTCATCAGGATGCAGCGCGATCTTATCAAAGAATACGCTGCTCCCCCCCCCCCCGGAGTCCATGTCGGCGGAGGACAAGCAATTGTACTCCACTCGTATGGCCACTCTCAGATCTGTTTCCAACACCTCTATGTGGCTCCTGTCTCACGCTACTGAGGGAGCCGCTAGAGCCAGCGGAGCAGGCCTAGTCATGAGGCGCCAGGCCTGGCTCCGACATTGTGACTTCGCGGAGCCCTTTAAGGCGTCCTTTGCGAATGCCCCCTTTGATGGTTCTGCCTTATTTGGCAAAACCGTTCACGAGACACTTGTCCAGAGCGAGAAGGACGGGAAGACGCTGTCTACCGTCGGAGTCCGCTTCTCTGCTCCCCAGAGGTCCTTTTCCAAGAACCAAAAGGGACAGAAGAAGATGTGGTTCCAGAAATCGCAGCATTCCCAACCTGCTCCGGACAACCAGTCCTTCCGTGGCAGAGGAGGACAGGGAGGACGCCGCCCTAGAGGCAGAGGGGCACCGAGAAATTTTGGGTCCAGAGAATACTTCTCTGATCGGCCCACACAACAGCCCTGAAGGGTTGCCCAACTGCTCCACTCTGGAGGCAGTCGGGGGGTGTTTCTCGAGGCACCTGGTGGCATGGGAGTCCATTACGTCAGACCGCTGGGTGCTTCGGATTATATCCAGAGGTTACAAAATCCCCATGCTTCATGTCCCCAGACTCAAGAACCTCCCCGATGTACCACCCAATCAGAGGGAGGCTGCAGCCGTGGAAATCCGGCAGCTACTCAAAAAAAGGGCCATCCAGCCCATCCCCCCAGACCAGCTCGGATTAGGGTTTTACTCCAGGTTCTTTCTGATGCCAAAAAAGACGGGGGACCTGAGACCAATCCTAGACCTCTCCCTTCTGAACCTGGCAGTAACCAAGGAGAAATTCCGAATGGTCACTCTTCAATCCATTCTCCCCCTGTTACGGGAGAATGACTGGATGTGCTCTATAGACCTCAAGGATGCGTACTACCACATCTTAATGGATAGGTGATCCAGGAGGTTTCTCCACTTACGGCTGGGAGCCAGTCACTATCAGTTCAGGGTCCTTCCCTTTGGCCTCACCACAGCCCCCAGGGTGTTCACCAAAGTTTTAGCAGTGTTAGCGGCCCACCTGAGACTCCAGGGAATGCAGGTCTTCCCGTACCTGGACGACTGGCTCCTTACCGCCCCAACAAGGCATCTACTCTGCTCAGGCAGAGATTTTTTTCTTCGCCTAGCCCCCCGGTTAGGCGTTACGATCAATATGGACAAGTCCTCCCTTGCTCCAACACAAGTGATAGACTTCATAGGGGCCAGGTTGGATACAAGAAGCCTTCGAGCCTACCTCATCTCGGAACGACTACACAACCTCAGTCTTCATGTGCGGGCCATCCTCCAATCAGAAGCTCCTCCCGCGGAATTGGTCCTGAGGGCACTGGGCTCTATGGCAGCGGCGATTACTCTTCTCCCATACGCTCGCCTAAACATGAGGGTATTACAATGGACCCTCCAAGTGCAGTGGTCCTTCCAGCTTCTCCCTCTTCACCACCCTGTCTCGATCAGCAAAGCTTGCAGGAGGGCCCTGTTATGGTGGCTGCATTCCCCAGACCTCCATACAGGTCGGACCTTCGGCACCCCACCTCCCCTAGTCACAGTGACCACGGACGCTTCTCGCCTCGGGTGGGGGGGGGGCATTGCTCAGGTAGAACAGTCCAAGGCACATGGAACGACTCAGAGACCTCCCTGCATATCAATGTTCTGGAGATGAGGGCAGTGCTGTTAGCGTTGCAAGCACTTCACAACCTTCTTCCCATCGTTACCATTGCGATACAGACGGACAACATGTCAGTTGTCTGGTATATCAACAAACAGGGGGGAACTAGGTCTTATCCTCTATGCCGAGAGGCCATGAGAGTGTGGGAATGGGCGATCTCCACCAACCGCTTTCTAATCGCAATGCACATTCCGGGATGGTCCAACATCCTGGCGGACAAACTCAGCCACACTATTCTTTCCCCTTACGAGTGGTCTCTCAACTCCCATGTAGCGAAGCAGATTTTTGCAAAATGGGGGCAACCCTGTTGCGATCTTTTTGCCTCTCCCTCAAATACGAAATGCAACAACTTCTTCGCCCTGATTCCCCCAACAGGGGAAGCCCCGAGAGACGCTCTAGTGCATGCTTGGCCACCCGGTCTACTTTATGCCTATCCTCCTCTTCCCCTGATGCTAAAGATGTTACAGAAAGCCTCTTGGTTGGGGAGCAAGATGATCCTCATTGCCCCATTCTGGCCTCGACAAACTTGGTTCCCTTACCTGTGGTCTCACTTGGTGAATCCTCCCTGGATTCTAGATCCCAGTCCGGATCTGATTTCCCACCCATCAGGCTTACCAACCCCGAACCTGGGCAGCCTGAAGCTAATGGCTTGGCTGCTCCAGTAACACTCTTAATTAGGACTCCCGGTATCTCCTCTCCGGTCCAAGCCATCTTGGTGGCAGCGCATAAACCCTCCACCAGAAAGGTTTACCGCAGTAAATGGAAGCGCTTTTCAGTTTGGGCGAAGCATCATAATGTGGACCCCTTTACTGCTCCGCTTACGTCAGTTTTGGACTTTCTTACAGGGCTTTTTCATCAAGGGGCTAGCTGTTCGACAGTCAAGGTACAATTGGCAGCCATCTCACATTACCATGTCGGTCACGAAACTGGTCCCTTGATGTCAGCTAAACTATGTAAGACCTTCCTCAAGGGTACCTTTTTGCTTAGGCCCCCGATCAGAGAAGCCATACCCCCTTGGGATCTATCGCTAGTTCTTCAGGCCTTGACTGCTTCCCCCTTTGAACCAGCTGCCTCTAATGATCTTAAATACCTGTCTTGGAAAACAGCTTTCCTAGTAGCCATCACCTCTGCGAAAAGAGTTTCAGAACTCCAAGCTCTTTCCGTAAAACCCCCAGTATAGAGTGTACCTCAGGACCAATAAATCTTTCCTACCTAAGGTGGCCTCAGAAACCAATATCAATCAGTCCATCAATCTCCCTGTTTTCTTCCCTAATTACCAAAATAAAGGAGAATACAAGCTGCACTCGTTAGATGTGCACAGGCAGCTGCGTTTCTATATTCATAGAACTGCTGGTCACAGACAACCTGACCAGCTGTTCGTCTCCTTTTCTAAATTCAATTTGGGTAAAGCTGTTTCAAAGGTCACCTTATCACACTGGATTTCCCAATGTATCCGTCTAGCTTATGAGGCTTCTGGGAGGCCCGCACCCCAAAGGGTCTGTGCTCACTCTACTCGTTCCGTATCTATTTCTACTGCATTCAGATCTACAGTCCCTTTGGATGATATTTGCTCGGCAGCCACTTGGGCCTCATCTCATACCTTTATTCACCACTACAAGTTGGACGTCACCTCCAGAGGTAGAGCATCCTTTGGCTCCGCAGTGCTCCTGAACATCCTTCCATGATGGTCTCCCGAGATTCAGGTAGCTGGGGACTCTGTCCCACAGGTTGCTGACAAATGAAGTCCCTACTTCAGATTTAGAAGTTATGTACTCACCATAACGTTCCATCTGAGTAGGTGTCTTCATTTGTCTGCAACCATCCCCCCCTCCTTCCCCCTGGCCTTCAGAAGAATTAGTATTATTCCTGCCTTTTTGGGATACCCTTTCATGTATATAAGAGGGCAAACTTGATCTGAGGTCAATTGGGGTTGGCACAGGATTATGGGTGAGGGGAGGAGCTAGGAGCTCAGATCCATAGCTGTATAAATTATTGCCGGCTCGGATCCGATATCGGATCCAAGACCCACAGGTTGCAGACAAATGAAGACACCTGCTCAGATGGAACGTTATGGTGAGTACATAACTTCTAATTATATGCCCATGTGCACCAATATCATATTCCCCTTGTCACTTGTTATCTCAGATGAAAGGAACTGCAGCTCCTGTATTTCAGAACCACAACTAGAGCAGGATGAAGGTGGCAGTTGCCCTGGGTGCAGGCTATTAGGAGGCACTAGTGACAGTTGCTGTGGTATGGGAGTGCAGTACTGGCATTGAATTATGAAGCCACAATGATATTGTGACTTCATAAATGAATAAATGATGATTCTGCATTTGCAGTCATGGCTTAAGCACTGAAGTGCTCAGTGTGTGTGGTGGAAACTGTAGTAAGCAGCTTGTTACAGTTACAGATGAACTTTTAATTTGAGAAGACTTTTATTTTTGTTCCACAATTTTGAGCTGAGTGTAATAGATGACCTAGCTATAGTTTTGCTTTGATCTCTAATTTTATTCCTTTCCCTCCAAATATCAGGTCTTCCTCATAGTTTTCTTCTGCATTCATTTCAGCAGCCTGATGTCTTATGCAGCCTCCAGAATTAGACATGTAATACTCACATTGTGTTCTGACCAAGGCTGTATAAAGTACAAACAGTACATCTTTCCTTCTGGAATGTATCCATGTCTTTCCATATCACTGTTGCAGTATTCTTTACCCAAGCGATCTCCTGCTAAGAATAACCCAAAGTTCGGCTAGTATACCAAAGCCTTCAGCTGTTATAGGTGTCCCTATGCATGACATAGAGTGTAAAGGTGACATACAGATGCAGATACTCAGACCTTCTTTGCCGACATTCGAAATGCCATTATCGAACATTGGTCTGAGCACCCTTCTGCTGTGCTGCTTACCAAGCCGTGTTTTCAGGAAAGTGCTCCATTAGAGTTTCTTTTCTTCCTTTCCTTATTGTTGTGGTTGTGTTCATGTCATCCAGAAAGAGAAAATGACAGTGTGGGAGACAGGTTGCCTGTAAAGACCATTACAACCAGTGCCTATTTTGGTTGGAAGCTTCCCATGACCATATGCAGTGTTCTGTCTGTCAGGCATTTGTGCCTAAGATCCTGTGTAATCAACTCTCCTCTTTATCCATATATGTAGAGAACCAGTGGCTCAAGTTGTTTGCTCACGGTGCAGTGATGGAATATTCCCATCCCAAGCAGTCTGCCAGGAAGGAGGACAAAACAGTTAGGCCTGGTCCGGCTGCTGTCCTTCCTCCCCCAGATGTCTCTCTCAATGCTGGTTAAATCCCAGAAAATTGTCCAGTGCTTGCTTCAGATCCCATCAGAGGCCAGCATGTCCTTGGAGGCTTTGCAAACATCTGTACCTGATGTTGATTGGGATCTTTGACTGATCATATCCAAAGGATCATGGGGAATTATGTAGATTTTCATGAGGGAAGAGACTCCTACTACCATAGTAGAATTGCACAAGGGGTCTGACCCTCCAAGGGTGTTTCAAGCAGATGTCCCATAGAAAAAGAAACAAAAAAACAAATTATACTTCCCCTGTTGTGAAGGATCTCCAATGAGAATGGCAGGATTTCACTCAGAGTTTATATAATGCTTTGATGGCCTTGAAACCATCTCAAGGGGTCTCTGTTCTTGTTCCTCCCTGATCTTCCACTCCATTGAAAAGGCCTATGAAATTGGATTCCTCAGATGAGGATCTGAACTCAGGGGAAGAATCCCTGGCTAATTACTCCCAAGTCTCTTCCCCCCTTGGACTACAGTTCAGAGGAGGAGGATTCCTTAAGTTTAGACTCCCCTTTAGAAGAACTTTCCTTTGGGGACACCATTGCCTCTATGATGGACTATTTGGGGTTGTTCTCAAGTCTCTGATATTCAGAAAAGATATTATGAGCTCCTACAGATGGAGTCTCAAAACCATCTGCTGTTCCTCTTGTTCTGGCTGCCCTCTTGGATACCATTTCAGTAGCTTTCTGTAGCCCCTGACTCTCAGCCTCCTTCACCTAAGAAGCCAGCTAGTTCCTATAAAGTGTCTGTAGAGTGCAAATTTCTTTATAAATGCCCTTCTGCTGACCCTTTTGTTGTGTCAGTCTGTTCTGACAAACCATCCAAGTTGTTGCCATCTACCAAGCTGTTACCTTCTGATAAGGATAGTAGGGCCATTGAGAGGTTGGGCAAGGAAGCTTATGCTGCTGTTACTTTTAGGGCCATTATCTACAAAACCCATATGACCAGGAATGTTCTGGCTCTCCTGTCTCGGGTTTCTATGGTGGTATTTGACCTTCCTCACTCTGAGGGGAAGGCTTCTGCCCTTTCCCTACTGGACTCCACTTCACAGGTTCCCCAACATTCATTGAAGTACCGCTAAGATGCGGCTGATTCCTTTTTCAGGGCTGCTGCCTTTGGTTCAGTTATGGGGTGTTATTCTAGGCTTTGTCTTCAGGCTTTGCCTGATAATATTAAGGCTAAACTTTTGGATGCTCCTTTAGATAATAAAATTATTTTTGGCTCTACTGCTTTTGACCTTTTTAAGACCTTCCAAGACAAGGGCAAAGCCTTGCAGGAGCTGAAACTTATTTTTGTTTCTCCTATTCCTAAATTTCAGTGCAACTATCCCTCAAGGGCTACCTTTGTTCATAGGCAATCTCACCCTCCTCCCATCTAGCTGTGTGACTCCTGCTAAGTCTACTCAGATTCTTGCTTCCTAGAAACCTTCTTTTCAGGACAAACCTGGTTATATTTGATGGTTTGTTTCCTCCTTCTCTTGGCCAGGTTTCCTTGTCTCTCTGTCTTTCCCTGTCTCTTTCAGACTGGCTAAGAATCACTTCAGACTCTTGGGTTCTCTCCATTATCCATTAAGGATATTTTGTGGTTTGGATATCCCTTCCTCCTTTTTAGGACATTCCTCAACCTCCTCAAGAACAGCTCTTTCATTTCCTAGATGTTCTTCACTCTGTTTTGGCTCAGGGCACCATTCAGACTGTGCCTCCCACCCAGATAGGGAAGGGATTTTATTCTAGAATGTTTCTGGTCCCACAAAAGGATGGTACATGGAGACTAATTCTTGATCTTTCCCTGCTGAGCATTTTTCTCAAAGTTCCTTCCTTTTCTATGTTATCCCGTCAATCATTGTTTTGTCTCTGTCTTCCGCTGGCCTTTCTGGTATCCCTGGATCTCAAGGATGCATACCTTCACATTCCCATCCATCCCCTTTTCAGGAAATATTTACATTTTTCTGTCTCTTCCTAGCATTTTCAGTTCTCTGCTTTTCCATATGGCCTCTCTACTGCCTCAGGGGTATTCAACAAATGTATCACTCCTTATTATTATTGCCTTTTGTAGGATTCAAGGTATTCAGATTTTTCCTTATCTAGCCTGTCTCCTTATTCATGCTACTTCCTCTAGCAATCTGCTTCTAGATCTCAGGTTTACTACTTGCTTTTGCACAGTCTGGGTTTCTCCATAAACCTGTAGAAGTCAGTTTTTACACCTACCCAGCATCAAATTTTCCTCAGTTGCAGACATCAG